>NC_080049.1:17110408-17140408 GCF_026212465.1 Amaranthus tricolor
CTTGATTATAGCCTTGAGCTACCAGCCTAGCTTTATTCCTTACAATGTCTCCATCCTCATTGAGTTTATTACGAAAGACCCATTTAGTTCCAATGATAGTACGATCTGGAGGTCTTTCAACTAGATGCCAAACTTTGTTTCTTTCGAATTCATTTAATTCATTTTGCATCGCAATGATCCACTCTGGTTCTTGTAATGCTTCTTTAACATCCTTTGGTTCTACAAGAGAAACAAAAGCAGAAAATGCACATAGATTTTTAAGAGAGGATCGAGTTTGCGTACCTTTGTTTGGATCACTTATAATGTTTTCTGGAGGATGTTGATATGACTTTATAATTCTTTTTCTTAATATGGATGGTGTGTTTTCATTCAAAGAACTTGTACTTACTGCATTTGAGATATTTCTACTTGGTGTATCCAAAACAGTATGTTCAGGAACTATCTCAAGTTCTTGAGATTGGGTCTCAAGATCAGACTGTGAGTCTTCAATGTTAACAACCTGTTTTCCTTCATTATCAATAGTTTGTATGGTATTCAGCATGTTATTCCTTTTTACTGCACTAGTAACATTAGCATCCAGTTCATCATCACTCAAATCATCAAAATGTTTATTAAGGTTCAACTCCTTAAATCCTTCATTTAAAGTTTCATTTTCGGATTCATCAAAAACAACATGTATACTTTCTTCAACTATACTTGTACGTTTGTTTAGCACTCGATAAGCTTTGCTATTAAGTGAGTATCCAAGAAATATACCTTCATCACTTATAGCATCAAATTTACCTAAATTATCTTTACCATTATTATGAATAAAACATTTGCAACCAAATGGTCTAAGGTAAGCTATATTCGGTTTTCTTCCTTTGAATAACTGATAGGGAGTTTTCTTAAGTATGGGTCTTATAAGGCATCTATTTAAAACATAATTAGCTGTGTTAACAGCCTCAGCCCAATAGTGTTTAGCTAATCCATTTTCAATAAGCATTGTCCTAGCCATTTCTTCTAAGGTTCGATTTTTCCTTTCAACTACACCGTTTTGTTGGGGTGTCCTAGGAGCTGAAAAGTTATGGGTTATTCCATATTTTTCACAAAAGGAGTCAAAGCCTAGTTGATCAAACTCTCTCCCATGGTCACTTCTAATCGAGACTATTGGAAGGTTCAGTTGAGTCTGCATCTCTTTACAACGTCATGAGAACGGTTTCAAGGCTTCACTTTTATCCTTTAAAAAATCAACTCACGTAAATCTAAAATAATCATCAACTATAACTAAGATGTAAGATTTACCTCTTATGCTCCGTACACGCATTGGTCCACATAAATCAATATGTAAGAGTTCACATGGTCTTGATGTACTTACCATTTTCTTTGGTTTGAATGAACTTCTTACTTGTTTACCTTTAATGCATGCGTCACAAATAGGACTTTGTTTATAGTCAAGAGGTGGAAGTCCCTTAACTAGATCTTTACTTACCAACTTTTGCATGGTGTGAGTATTGATGTGACCAAAACGTTTATGCCATAGTTTTCGATTATCTGTGATAGCTTTCAAGCACTTGAAATTCTGAGTTGCAATTTCGTTAGTATGCAACGCATAAACATTATCATTTCTAAGAGCAGTAATGAGAGTATCTCCGGTATTAGGATTTTTAACAACACATTTTTCTTTGTCAAATATTACTTCATTACCTTTATCACATAGTTGAGACACACTTAGCAAATTAAATTTTAGACCTTCAACCAAATAATCATCGTCAATAGTTTTAGATGGATTCTTACCAATTTTACCAACGCCTAAAATTTTGCATTTACCTTTATCTCCTAATGTGATTGAGCCATTGCATTTTTCTTTTATTTCAGAAAATAAGGAAATTTTACCACTCATATGCCTCGAGCATCCACTATCTAGAATCCATTTTTGTTTCACCTACAAAACAAAAAAAATAACCTTTCTCAACCTTACTTGGCTATCCATGTGACAAATTTGGAACCATATTCGGGATAGACCATGTTGGGTGGTCTTGTCCCTTTAGGAACCCATATTTGCTTTATCTGTCCACGTAATTCAAGAGGAAAGGAATTCTTGATACTATGATTTTCCTTACGTCTGTAAGGACATGCAAATCTTATATGTCCTTCTTTGCAACAAAAGGTGCAAGTACGTGTACGTTTACGTTTATATGCACTTTTCACAAATGTGGTTTTTCTCTTATAGTTATGTGTAACATTATTATAACCAATACCACGTTTATCACTAGTTGGTTTTTGTCGTGTAAGCATTTTAGTCAATTTGGATTCAGATTCATTTAGCTTGGTTAATGCTTGTAGATGTTTCTCAGATTCATGTTTCAAGGTTTTGAGCCTAGCTTCAAGATCATTGTTCTCATTCTTAAGGTCAATAAGCTGTTTAGTCTGGCTGAGATTCTGTTCTTTCAAGACCTTGACAGTCTTTTCAAGATTAATTTTTTCAGCCTTTAGCGATTCATTTTTATTTCTGATTTCTTCACAACCTTCAGCATAATGACGTATTCTATCTTCTAAAGTGTTTTTCTCATCTTTTAAAATTTTCTCAATTTGAAACATATTGACGAGACTTGTAACTAATTCATCTTTTGAGCATGTGTTAAGAAAGTCACGTACCTCTTTATCATTTTGATCTAAATCATCATTATCAGCCATAAGACATACATGAGCTTGTCCATCTTCAGTTTCAGATTCGGATGCTTCGGAATCACTCCAAGTTGCAACCATCGCTTGTTTGTTCTTTTTCTTTTTGTAGGATTGTCTTTTTTTCTTAAGACAGTCCTTTACGATATGTTCTGTAGAACCACACTCAAAACAAGTAAGTTTGTTAGTCTTAAAGTTTGAATTAGAGTTAGAAGACTTAACTTTATTTCTGGATTTAAATTTCTTAAATCTTTTTCGCATCTTTATAATTCCTTCAAGACCTTTTGTGATCAACGCAAATGGATCTTCCTCATCATCGCTATCTTCATTTTCACTTGAAGATTCATGGTGTTTCTTTGCCTTTAGAGCAAGATTTTTCATGGAAGGTATTACATCATTATCTCCATCATCATGTAGGGTAAGTTCATGAGTTGTGAGTTTTCCAAGGAGATCGTCAAGTGATAGAACTCTCAAGTCTTGAGCTTCCTCTATGGCGGTGACTTTTGGACCCCATTTGGATCTTGGAAGACATCTCAAGACCTTCTGGACTTTCTCTGCATGAATAAAAGTTTTTCCAAGAGAATTCAAACTGTTAGTAATCAAAGTAAAACGAGTAAACATTTCATTTATGTTCTCATCCTTTTTCATCTTAAACATTTCGTATTGATGCATGAGGATGTTAATCTTTGTTTCCTTCACTTGGCTTGTTCCTTCGTATGTCACAACCAACTTGTCCCATATTTCTTTAGCACTCGTACATGAATAAACTCGATTGAACTCAGTACCATTCAAAGCACAACATAATTGATTCATTGCCCTATAGTTTTTGGAAACCCATTCCAAATCTTTTTGTGAATATTCGGACTCGGACTTTAGTACATCATTTCCTTGAGCGTCCTTTTTGATGGCTATCTTAGGTCCTTTAGTTATGATTTCCCAAAGTTCCATATCTTGATCAATCACGAACATTTTCATCAAAGATTTCCGATATGAGAAATTTGTACCGCAAAACAAAGGTGGTCTTGAACACGAACGTCCTTGAGCAAACAACCCTTCTCCTATTGGATCCATCACAAGATATTACTTTTTTTATGTGAAACTCAGCTCTGATACCAAATGAAAGTTAATAGGAGGTTGAATAATCTTTAGAGGGGGGGTGAATAGAGAGTTTGGGCTTTTAAAACTTTTTGGGCAGTTTTTCTCAAGAGTTTGAGGAATCTGTCAAAACTATCTTCTGGAACAGCTTTGAGCCAATTCGTACGTATGTGCGGAAAAATAAACTTTAAAGTATAACACACGATATGTTAACGAGGTTCGGTTCTAACCAACCTACTCCCCGCCTATGGGTTCTCTTTCAACCCGTAGGATTTCAACGCCTTTTATTAATCCGACTTTAATACAAACAAGAAGATCTCACTATCTCCTAACACCACCTTCTTCCCCTTGAAGAACCGTATTACAAGTCCCTTTAATAAAAGCAAAATCCCAAATCTCACAATAGAGATTCACAAGTTGAACACTTTGAAAAGTATTCTTGATTAGGCGTATTAAACTTAATCTAACTCTTTTTTAAACTCTTAAGCCTATTACAAATGTAAGAGTTACATGAACTAAGAATTAAGAATTACGAATTACAAATTACAACTCTTAGAGAATTTCTAAATCTTAAGTCAAGAGAGAAAGTTGTAAGAAGTGGTGCATCTTAGTTCTGAAATGAAGCCTTATATATATAGTGTTACGCCTCAACCCATCTTGCAAAACAAGAAGACTCCTTTTCGTTATTTTTTGTTGACCTGGTCATTCAGCGCCTGACTTCAAGATCTTGAGGTTATCTTCAATCTGACGTGTATTGACAGCTTAAAAATAATTTTGTCATTGTGTTTGTAATTGTCCAATGCTATGCTGCCACGTTAGTACTCATACAAATAATGAAAACTAAACAAAAACAAGATATATCAACGTTTAATTAATCATTTAAATTAATTCCTATTTTTAGTATTAATTCAAATAGCATCCTATTAATAGAAAACCCTATAATCTTGCATAACAACTAATTCAAATCAAATATAGCCGTGTACTATAATTAGCAAAACAAGTGTACATTGTACTATATTTAATCATCAAATTAATTTAAGCACATATTTAAAAACAAGTTCAAATATAAAACATTTAAACGTTAAACAAAAAAAAAACGTGTAATAAAATATTTAAACTTAATTTCAAATAATATCAAATGTTAATTTTTAATGAACCTTGACCTATTAAAATATATCAAATATAATTTCAAGGAACATTGACCTATTAAAATATTTCAAATATAATTACGAAACTAACCTGATTGTATACGTAATTATCTTCAAGACTTTGAAACGTATTTCAGGACTTATAAAATAAACTCTAAGATAAAATTAAGTTCTTTAAGTATATTCCTACGTCTTCGAACTTAAATATATATAAATCAAATGTATATCAAATATGATTTTAGACTTACTTAAACAATTAAATGTAATTACTTAATTTATTTGTTTAATCAATATGTGTTTTGAATTATCATCATTCAAGAGAATTAAGTCTTCAATCTCCTCTTATCATTATTTAAGAGAGTTGAGTCTTCAATCTCCCCCTTGATGAAAGTCAAAACCATATTTTCCTAAATCATATTTCTAAGTTAATATTAATTGAAAACATGATAAGAATAAACAATATATCTTTAAACAGAATAATTTTAAGACTTTATCATCAATCAGAATATTCTTCAAAATTTTTAAAAACAATTTCAAATCAGAACAATATAATATAATCCAGTGAATTTTTCATACTTCATATTATCATAATCATTATTTATGTAAACAAATATCCAATCATAATACATGCAAATATAATAATCATCATTGTAATGTAACATCATATCAAAACTTTAAAAAATTTTCATATCTTCCTTAAGCATGAATGTTAAGCATGAATACATTTAGCAATAAACAGAACAATTCATTATTAAATCATAACAAAACATTCAACAATATATCAGAGAATAATATATCAAAACATTAAAAAACAGTATAAGCAACAAATAAATCAACAAATAAATAGCAAACAAACAAATAAGCAAGCAAACATAAAATATATTATATTACATTTCTCCCCCTTTTTTGCTTTCATCAAAAAGAAACAGGAAGAATAAAAATGTTGGGATTAAACATTGTTTTCCAAAAAAAAAATATTTGCCGCAATTTAAAAATTGTTTATCATGCATTAACACACACATATAATGTCAATCAAATATGTAAATATAATGTGTAATGCTCCCCCTTAAAACATACTTAGTATTTAAGCAATTAACGTCTCAATCCTTTTACTCATATGCCATTACTCCCCCTTAATTCATGCAACATCATTTATCATGCCAAGTTCCATACGTATATAAGCAAAACGATCAGCACTTAAAGGTTTTGTAAATATATCCGCTAACTGATTTTCAGTAGATATAAAAGATAAAGAAATATTACCTTTTTCAACATGATCTTTTATAAAATGGTGACGTACCTCAATGTGTTTTGTACGAGAATGTTGCACAGGATTCTTTGTAATACAAATTGCACTTGTATTATCACACTTTATTGGTATGCCTTTGAAATCAATTCCAAGATCTCTAAGTTGTTGAGCAATTCATAAAATTTGAGAGCAACATGCACCGGCAGCTATGTATTCAGCTTCAGCTGTAGATAAAGCAACTGAATTTTGCTTTTTAGAATACCACGAGATCAATGAATTTCCTAAGAATTGACACGATCCTGAGGTGCTTTTTCTATCAACTTTGTATCCAGCATAATCATCATCTTGTAACTGGTGCGAAAATTCATAATCTATACCTTCTCCTTGATTATAGCCTGAGCTACCAGCCTAACTTTATTCCTTACAATGTCTCCATCCTCATTGAGTTTATTACGAAAGACCCATTTAGTTCCAATGATAGTACGATCTGGAGGTCTTTCAACTAGATCCCAAACTTTGTTTCTTTCGAATTCATTTAATTCATTTTGCATCGCAATGATCCACTCTGGTTCTTGTAATGCTTCTTTAACATCCTTTGGTTCTACAAGAGAAACAAAAGCAGAAAATGCAAATAGATTTTTAAGAGAGGATCGAGTTTGCGTACCTTTGTTTGGATCACTTATAATGTTTTCTGGAGGATGTTGATATGACTTTATAATTCTTTTTCGTAATATGGATGGTGTGTTTTCATTCAAAGAACTTGTACTTACTGCATTTGAGATATTTCTACTTGGTGTATCCAAAACAGTATGTTCAGGAACTATCTCAAGTTCTTGAGATTGGGTCTCAAGATCAGACTGTGAGTCTTCAATGTTAACAACCTGTTTTCCTTCATTATCAATAGTTTGTATGGTATTCAGCATGTTATTCCTTTTTACTGCACTAGTAACATTAGCATCTAGTTCATCATCACTCAAATCATCAAAATGTTTATTAAGGTTCAACTCCTTAAATCCTTCATTTAAAGTTTCATTTTCGGATTCATCAAAAACAACATGTATACTTTCTTCAACTATACTTGTACGTTTGTTTAGCACTCGATAAGCTTTGCTATTAAGTGAGTATCCAAGAAATATACCTTCATCACTTATAGCATCAAATTTACCTAAATTATCTTTACCATTATTATGAATAAAACATTTGCAACCAAATGGTCTAAGGTAAGCTATATTCGGTTTTCTTCCTTTGAATAACTCATAGGGAGTTTTCTTAAGTATGGGTCTTATAAGGCATCTATTTAAAACATAATTAGCTGTGTTAACAGCCTCAGCCCAATAGTGTTTAGCTAATCCATTTTCAATAAGCATTGTCCTAGCCATTTCTTCTAAGGTTCGATTTTTCCTTTCAACTACACCGTTTTGTTGGGGTGTCCTAGGAGCTGAAAATTTATGGGTTATTCCATATTTTTCACAAAAGGAGTCAAAGCCTAGTTGATCAAACTCTCTCCCATGGTCACTTCTAATCGAGACTATTGGAAGGTTCAGTTGAGTCTGCATCTCTTTACAACGTCATGAGAACGGTTTCAAGGCTTCACTTTTATCCTTTAAAAAATCAACTCACGTAAATCTAAAATAATCATCAACTATAACTAAGATGTAAGATTTACCTCTTATGCTCCGTACACGCATTGGTCCACATAAATCAATATGTAAGAGTTCACATGGTCTTGATGTACTTACCATTTTCTTTGGTTTGAATGAACTTCTTACTTGTTTACCTTTAATGCATGCGTCACAAATAGGACTTTGTTTATAGTCAAGAGGTGGAAGTCCCTTAACTAGATCTTTACTTACCAACTTTTGCATGGTGTGAGTATTGATGTGACCAAGACGTTTATGCCATAGTTTTCGATTATCTGTGATAGCTTTCAAGCACTTGAAATTCTGAGCTGCAATTTCGTTAGTATGCAACGCATAAACATTATCATTTCTAAGAGCAGTAATGAGAGTATCTCCGGTATTAGGATTTTTAACAACACATTTTTCTTTGTCAAATATTACTTCATTACCTTTATCACATAGTTGAGACACACTTAGCAAATTAAATTTTAGACCTTCAACCAAATAATCATCGTCAATAGTTTTAGATGGATTCTTACCAATTTTACCAACGCCTAAAATTTTGCATTTACCTTTATCTCCTAATGTGATTGAGCCATTGCATTTTTCTTTTATTTCAGAAAATAAGGAAATTTTACCACTCATATGCCTCGAGCATCCACTATCTAGAATCCATTTTTGTTTCACCTACAAAACAAAAAAAATAACCTTTCTCAACCTTACTTGGCTATCCATGTGACAAATTTGGAACCATATTCGGGATAGACCATGTTGGGTGGTCTTGTCCCTTTAGGAACCCATATTTGCTTTATCTGTCCACGTAATTCAAGAGGAAAGGAATTCTTGATACTATGATTTTCCTTACGTCTGTAAGGACATGCAAATCTTATATGTCCTTCTTTGCAACAAAAGGTGCAAGTACGTGTACGTTTACGTTTATATGCACTTTTCACAAATGTGGTTTTTCTCTTATAGTTATGTGTAACATTATTATAACCAATACCACGTTTATCACTAGTTGGTTTTTGTCGTGTAAGCATTTTAGTCAATTTGGATTCAGATTCATTTAGCTTGGTTAATGCTTGTAGATGTTTCTCAGATTCATGTTTCAAGGTTTTGAGCCTAGCTTCAAGATCATTGTTCTCATTCTTAAGGTCAATAAGCTGTTTAGTCTGGCTGAGATTCTGTTCTTTCAAGACCTTGACAGTCTTTTCAAGATTAATTTTTTCAGCCTTTAGCGATTCATTTTTATTTCTGATTTCTTCACAACCTTCAGCATAATGACGTATTCTATCTTCTAAAGTGTTTTTCTCATCTTTTAAAATTTTCTCAATTTGAAACATATTGACGAGACTTGTAACTAATTCATCTTTTGAGCATGTGTTAAGAAAGTCACGTACCTCTTTATCATTTTGATCTAAATCATCATTATCAGCCATAAGACATACATGAGCTTGTCCATCTTCAGTTTCAGATTCGAATGCTTCGGAATCACTCCAAGTTGCAACCATCGCTTGTTTGTTCTTTTTCTTTTTGTAGGATTGTCTTTTTTTCTTAAGACAGTCCTTTACGATATGTTCTGTAGAACCACACTCAAAACAAGTAAGTTTGTTAGTCTTAAAGTTTGAATTAGAGTTAGAAGACTTAACTTTATTTCTGGATTTAAATTTCTTAAATCTTTTTCGCATCTTTATAATTCCTTCAAGACCTTTTGTGATCAACGCAAATGGATCTTCCTCATCATCGCTATCTTCATTTTCACTTGAAGATTCATGGTGTTTCTTTGCCTTTAGAGCAAGATTTTTCATGGAAGGTATTACATCATTATCTCCATCATCATGTAGGGTAAGTTCATGAGTTGTGAGTTTTCCAAGGAGATCGTCAGGCGATAGAACTCTCAAGTCTTGAGCTTCCTCTATGGCGGTGACTTTTGGACCCCATTTGGATCTTGGAAGACATCTCAAGACCTTCTGGACTTTCTCTGCATGAGTAAAAGTTTTTCCAAGAGAATTCAAACTGTTAGTAATCAAAGTAAAACGAGTAAAGATTTCATTTATGTTCTCATCCTTTTTCATCTTAAACATTTCGTATTGATGCATGAGGATGTTAATCTTTGTTTCCTTCACTTGGCTTGTTCCTTCGTATGTCACAACCAACTTGTCCCATATTTCTTTAGCACTCGTACATGAATAAACTCGATTGAACTCAGTACCATTCAAAGCACAACATAATTGATTCATTGCCCTATAGTTTTTGGAAACCCATTCCA
Organism: Amaranthus tricolor; assembly: GCF_026212465.1. NCBI lineage: Eukaryota > Viridiplantae > Streptophyta > Magnoliopsida > Caryophyllales > Amaranthaceae > Amaranthus > Amaranthus tricolor. Next base: position 17,120,453 of record NC_080049.1, read on the forward strand.
AATCTTTTTGTGAATATTCGGACTCGGACTTTAGTACATCATTTCCTTGAGCGTCCTTTTTGATGGCTATCTTAGGTCCTTTAGTTATGATTTTCCAAAGTTCCATATCTTGATCAATCACGAACATTTTCATCAAAGTTTTCCGATGTGAGAAATTTGTACCGCAAAACAAAGGTGGTCTTGAACACGAACGTCCTTGAGCAAACAACCCTTCTCCTATTGGATCCATCACAAGATATTACTCTTTTTATGTGAAACTCAACTCTGATACCAAATGAAAGTTAATAGGAGGTTGAATACTCTCTAGAGGGGGGGTGAATAGAGAGTTTGGGCTTTTAAAACTTTTTGGGCAGTTTTTCTCAAGAGTTTGAGGAATCTGTCAAAACTATCTTCTGGAACAGCTTTGAGCCAATTCGTACGTATGTGCGGAAAAACAAACTTTAAAGTATAACACACGATATGTTAACGAGGTTCGATTCTAACCAACCTACTCCCCGCCTATGGGTTCTCTTTCAACCCGTAGGATTTCAACGCCTTTTATTAATCCGACTTTAATACAAACAAGAAGATCTCACTATCTCCTAACACCACCTTCTTCCTCTTGAAGAACCGTATTACAAGTCCCTTTAATAAAAGCAAAATCCCAAATCTCACAATAGAGATTCACAAGTTGAACACTTTGAAAAGTATTCTTGATTAGGCGTATTAAACTTAATCTAACTCTTTTTTAAACTCTTAAGCCTATTACAAATGTAAGAGTTAGATGAACTAAGAATTAAGAATTACGAATTACAAATTACAACTCTTAGAGAATTTCTAAATCTTAAGTCAAGAGAGAAAGTTGTAAGAAGTGGTGCATCTTAGTTCTGAAATGAAGCCTTATATATATAGTGTTACGCCTCAACCCATCTTGCAAAACAAGAAGACTCCTTTTCGTTATTTTTTGTTGACCTGGTCATTCAGCGCCTGACTTCAAGATCTTGAGGTTATCTTCAATCTAACGTGTATTGACAGCTTAAAAATAATTTTGTCATTGTGTTAGTAATTGTCCAATGCTATGCTGCCACGTTAGTACTCATACAAATAATGAAAACTAAACAAAAACAAGATATATCAACGTTTAATTAATCATTTAAATTAATTCCTATTTTTAGTATTAATTCAAATAGCATCCTATTAATAGAAAACCCTATAATCTTGCATAACAACTAATTCAAATCAAATATAGCCGTGTACTATAATTAGTAAAACAAGTGTACATTGTACTATATTTAATCATCAAATTAATTTAAGCACATATTTAAAAACAAGTTCAAATATAAAACATTTAAACGTTAAACAAAAAAAAAACGTGTAATAAAATATTTAAACTTAATTTCAAATAATATCAAATGTTAATTTTTAATGAACCTTGACCTATTAAAATATATCAAATATAATTTCAAGGAACATTGACCTATTAAAATATTTCAAATATAATTACGAAACTAACCTGATTGTATACGTAATTATCTTCAAGACTTTGAAACGTATTTCAGGACTTATAAAATAAACTCTAAGATAAAATTAAGTTCTTTAAGTATATTCCTACGTCTTCGAACTTAAATATATATAAATCAAATGTATATCAAATATGATTTTAGACTTACTTAAACAATTAAATGTAATTACTTAATTTATTTGTTTAATCAATATGTGTTTTGAATTATCATCATTCAAGAGAATTAAGTCTTCAATCTCCTCTTATCATTATTTAAGAGAGTTGAGTCTTCAATCTCCCCCTTGATGAAAGTCAAAACCATATTTTCCTAAATCATATTTCTAAGTTAATATTAATTGAAAACATGATAAGAATAAACAATATATCTTTAAACAGAATAATTTTAAGACTTTATCATCAATCAGAATATTCTTCAAAATTTTTAAAAACAATTTCAAATCAGAACAATATAATATAATCCAGTGAATTTTTCATACTTCATATTATCATAATCATTATTTATGTAAACAAATATCCAATCATAATACATGCAAATATAATAATCATCATTGTAATGTAACATCATATCAAAACTTTAAAAAATTTTCATATCTTCCTTAAGCATGAATGTTAAGCATGAATACATTTAGCAATAAACAGAACAATTCATTATTAAATCATAACAAAACATTCAACAATATATCAGAGAATAATATATCAAAACATTAAAAAACAGTATAAGCAACAAATAAATCAACAAATAAATAGCAAACAAACAAATAAGCAAGCAAACATAAAATATATTATATTACATTTCTCCCCCTTTTTGGCTTTCATCAAAAAGAAACAGGAAGAATAAAAATGTTGGGATTAAACATTGTTTTCCAAAAAAAAAATATTTGCCGCAATTTAAAAATTGTTTATCATGCATTAACACACACATATAATGTCAATCAAATATGTAAATATAATGTGTAATGCTCCCCCTTAAAACATACTTAGTATTTAAGCAATTAACGTCTCAATCCTTTTACTCATATGCCATTACTCCCCCTTAATTCATGCAACATCATTTATCATGCCAAGTTCCATACGTATATAAGCAAAACGATCAGCACTTAAAGGTTTTGTAAATATATCCGCTAACTGATTTTCAGTAGATATAAAAGATAAAGAAATATTACCTTTTTCAACATGATCTCTTATAAAATGGTGACGTACCTCAATGTGTTTTGTACGAGAATGTTGCACAGGATTCTTTGTAATACAAATTGCACTTGTATTATCACACTTTATTGGTATGCCTTTGAAATCATTTCCAAGATCTCTAAGTTGTTGAGCAATTCATAAAATTTGAGAGCAACATGCACCGGCAGCTATGTATTCAGCTTCAGCTGTAGATAAAGCAACTGAATTTTGCTTTTTAGAATACCACGAGATCAATGAATTTCCTAAGAATTGACACGATCCTGAGGTGCTTTTTCTATCAACTTTGTATCCAGCATAATCATCATCTTGCAACTGGTGCGAAAATTCATAATCTATACCTTCTCCTTGATTATAGCCTGAGCTACCAGCCTAACTTTATTCCTTACAATGTCTCCATCCTCATTGAGTTTATTACGAAAGACCCATTTAGTTCCAATGATAGTACGATCTGGAGGTCTTTCAACTAGATCCCAAACTTTGTTTCTTTCGAATTCATTTAATTCATTTTGCATCGCAATGATCCACTCTGGTTCTTGTAATGCTTCTTTAACATCCTTTGGTTCTACAAGAGAAACAAAAGCAGAAAATGCACATAGATTTTTAAGAGAGGATCGAGTTTGCGTACCTTTGTTTGGATCACTTATAATGTTTTCTGGAGGATGTTGATATGACTTTATAATTCTTTTTCGTAATATGGATGGTGTGTTTTCATTCAAAGAACTTGTACTTACTGCATTTGAGACATTTCTACTTGGTGTATCCAAAACAGTATGTTCAGGAATTATCTCAAGTTCTTGAGATTGGGTCTCAAGATCAGACTGTGAGTCTTCAATGTTAACAACCTGTTTTCCTTCATTATCAATAGTTTGTATGGTATTCAGCATGTTATTCCTTTTTACTGCACTAGTAACATTAGCATCCAGTTCATCATCACTCAAATCATCAAAATGTTTATTAAGGTTCAACTCCTTTAATCCTTCATTTAAAGTTTCATTTTCGGATTCATCAAAAACAACATGTATACTTTCTTCAACTATACTTGTACGTTTGTTTAGCACTCGATAAGCTTTGCTATTAAGTGAGTATCCAAGAAATATACCTTCATCACTTATAGCATCAAATTTACCTAAATTATCTTTACCATTATTATGAATAAAACATTTGCAACCAAATGGTCTAAGGTAAGCTATATTCGGTTTTCTTCCTTTGAATAACTCATAGGGAGTTTTCTTAAGTATGGGTCTTATAAGGCATCTATTTAAAACATAATTAGCTGTGTTAACAGCCTCAGCCCAATAGTGTTTAGCTAATCCATTTTCAATAAGCATTGTCCTAGCCATTTCTTCTAAGGTTCGATTTTTCCTTTCAACTACACCGTTTTGTTGGGGTGTCCTAGGAGCTGAAAAGTTATGGGTTATTCCATATTTTTCACAAAAGGAGTCAAAGCCTAGTTGATCAAACTCTCTCCCATGGTCACTTCTAATCGAGACTATTGGAAGGTTCAGTTGAGTCTGCATCTCTTTACAACGTCATGAGAACGGTTTCAAGGCTTCACTTTTATCCTTTAAAAAATCAACTCACGTAAATCTAAAATAATCATCAACTATAACTAAGATGTAAGATTTACCTCTTATGCTCCGTACACGCATTGGTCCACATAAATCAATATGTAAGAGTTCACATGGTCTTGATGTACTTACCATTTTCTTTGGTTTGAATGAACTTCTTACTTGTTTACCTTTAATGCATGCGTCACAAATAGGACTTTGTTTATAGTCAAGAGGTGGAAGTCCCTTAACTAGATCTTTACTTACCAACTTTTGCATGGTGTGAGTATTGATGTGACCAAGACGTCTATGCCATAGTTTTCGATTATCTGTGATAGCTTTCAAGCACTTGAAATTCTGAGCTGCAATTTCGTTAGTATGCAACGCATAAACATTATCATTTCTAAGAGCAGTAATGAGAGTATCTCCGGTATTAGGATTTTTAACAACACATTTTTCTTTGTCAAATATTACTTCATTACCTTTATCACATAGTTGAGACACACTTAGCAAATTAAATTTTAGACCTTCAACCAAATAATCATCGTCAATAGTTTTAGATGGATTCTTACCAATTTTACCAACGCCTAAAATTTTGCATTTACCTTTATCTCCTAATGTGATTGAGCCATTGCATTTTTCTTTTATTTCAGAAAATAAGGAAATTTTACCACTCATATGCCTCGAGCATCCACTATCTAGAATCCATTTTTGTTTCACCTACAAAACAAAAAAAATAACCTTTCTTAACCTTACTTGGCTATCCATGTGACAAATTTGGAACCATATTCGGGATAGACCATGTTGGGTGGTCTTGTCCCTTTAGGAACCCATATTTGCTTTATCTGTCCACGTAATTCAAGAGGAAAGGAATTCTTGATACTATGATTTTCCTTACGTCTGTAAGGACATGCAAATCTTATATGTCCTTCTTTGCAACAAAAGGTGCAAGTACGTGTACGTTTACGTTTATATGCACTTTTCACAAATGTGGTTTTTCTCTTATAGTTATGTGTAACATTATTATAACCAATACCACATTTATCACTAGTTGGTTTTTGTCGTGTAAGCATTTTAGTCAATTTGGATTCAGATTCATTTAGCTTGGTTAATGCTTGTAGATGTTTCTCAGATTCATGTTTCAAGGTTTTGAGCCTAGCTTCAAGATCATTGTTCTCATTCTTAAGGTCAATAAGCTGTTTAGTCTGGCTGAGATTCTGTTCTTTCAAGACCTTGACAGTCTTTTCAAGATTAATTTTTTCAGCCTTTAGCGATTCATTTTTATTTCTGATTTCTTCACAACCTTCAGCATAATGACGTATTCTATCTTCTAAAGTGTTTTTCTCATCTTTTAAAATTTTCTCAATTTGAAACATATTGACGAGACTTGTAACTAATTCATCTTTTGAGCATGTGTTAAGAAAGTCACGTACCTCTTTATCATTTTGATCTAAATCATCATTATCAGCCATAAGACATACATGAGCTTGTCCATCTTCAGTTTCAGATTCGGATGCTTCGGAATCACTCCAAGTTGCAACCATCGCTTGTTTGTTCTTTTTCTTTTTGTAGGATTGTCTTTTTTTCTTAAGACAGTCCTTTACGATATGTTCTGTAGAACCACACTCAAAACAAGTAAGTTTGTTAGTCTTAAAGTTTGAATTAGAGTTAGAAGACTTAACTTTATTTCTGGATTTAAATTTCTTAAATCTTTTTCGCATCTTTATAATTCCTTCAAGACCTTTTGTGATCAACGCAAATGGATCTTCCTCATCATCGCTATCTTCATTTTCACTTGAAGATTCATGGTGTTTCTTTGCCTTTAGAGCAAGATTTTTCATGGAAGGTATTACATCATTATCTCCATCATCATGTAGGGTAAGTTCATGAGTTGTGAGTTTTCCAAGGAGATCGTCAAGCGATAGAACTCTCAAGTCTTGAGCTTCCTCTATGGCGGTGACTTTTGGACCCCATTTGGATCTTGGAAGACATCTCAAGACCTTCTGGACTTTCTCTGCATGAGTAAAAGTTTTTCCAAGAGAATTCAAACTGTTAGTAATCAAAGTAAAACGAGTAAACATTTCATTTATGTTCTCATCCTTTTTCATCTTAAACATTTCGTATTGATGCATGAGGATGTTAATCTTTGTTTCCTTCACTTGGCTTGTTCCTTCGTATGTCACAACCAAATTGTCCCATATTTCTTTAGCACTCGTACATGAATAAACTCGATTGAACTCAGTACCATTCAAAGCACAACATAATTGATTCATTGCCCTATAGTTTTTGGAAACCCATTCCAAATCTTTTTGTGAATATTCGGACTCGGACTTTAGTACATCATTTCCTTGAGCGTCCTTTTTGATGGCTATCTTAGGTCCTTTAGTTATGATTTCCCAAAGTTCCATATCTTGATCAATCACGAACATTTTCATCAAAGTTTTCCGATGTGAGAAATTTGTACCGCAAAACAAAGGTGGTCTTGAACACGAACGTCCTTGAGCAAACAACCCTTCTCCTATTGGATCCATCACAAGATATTACTCTTTTTATGTGAAACTCAGCTCTGATACCAAATGAAATTTAATAGGAGGTTGAATACTCTCTAGAGGGGGGGTGAATAGAGAGTTTGGGCTTTTAAAACTTTTTGGGCAGTTTTTCTCAAGAGTTTAAGGAATCTGTCAAAACTATCTTCTGGAACAGCTTTGAGCCAATTCGTACGTATGTGCGGAAAAATAAACTTTAAAGTATAACACACGATATGTTAACGAGGTTCGGTTCTAACCAACCTACTCCCCGCCTATGGGTTCTCTTTCAACCCGTAGGATTTCAACGCCTTTTATTAATCCGACTTTAATACAAACAAGAAGATCTCACTATCTCCTAACACCACCTTCTTCCCCTTGAAGAACCGTATTACAAGTCCCTTTAATAAAAGCAAAATCCCAAATCTCACAATAGAGATTCACAAGTTGAACACTTTGAAAAGTATTCTTGATTAGGCGTATTAAACTTAATCTAACTCTTTTTTAAACTCTTAAGCCTATTACAAATGTAAGAGTTAGATGAACTAAGAATTAAGAATTACGAATTACAAATTACAACTCTTAGAGAATTTCTAAATCTTAAGTCAAGAGAGAAAGTTGTAAGAAGTGGTGCATCTTAGTTCTGAAATGAAGCCTTATATATATAGTGTTACGCCTCAACCCATCTTGCAAAACAAGAAGACTCCTTTTCGTTATTTTTTGTTGACCTGGTCATTCAGCGCCTGACTTCAAGATCTTGAGGTTATCTTCAATCTGACGTGTATTGACAGCTTAAAAATAATTTTGTCATTGTGTTTGTAATTGTCCAATGCTATGCTGCCACGTTAGTACTCATATAAATAATGAAAACTAAACAAAAACAAGATATATCAACGTTTAATTAATCATTTAAATTAATTCCTATTTTTAGTATTAATTCAAATAGCATCCTATTAATAGAAAACCCTATAATCTTGCATAACAACTAATTCAAATCAAATATAGCCATGTACTATAATTAGCAAAACAAGTGTACATTGTACTATATTTAATCATCAAATTAATTTAAGCACATATTTAAAAACAAGTTCAAATATAAAACATTTAAACGTTAAACAAAAAAAAACGTGTAATAAAATATTTAAACTTAATTTCAAATAATATCAAATGTTAATTTTTAATGAACCTTGACCTATTAAAATATATAAAATATAATTTCAAGGAACATTGACCTATTAAAATATTTCAAATATAATTACGAAACTAACCTGATTGTATACGTAATTATCTTCAAGACTTTGAAACGTATTTCAGGACTTATAAAATAAACTCTAAGATAAAATTAAGTTCTTTAAGTATATTCCTACGTCTTCGAACTTAAATATATATAAATCAAATGTATATCAAATATGATTTTAGACTTAGTTAAACAATTAAATGTAATTACTTAATTTATTTGTTTAATCAATATGTGTTTTGAATTATCATCATTCAAGAGAATTAAGTCTTCAATCTCCTCTTATCATTATTTAAGAGAGTTGAGTCTTCAATCTCCCCCTTGATGAAAGTCAAAACCATATTTTCCTAAATCATATTTCTAAGTTAATATTAATTGAAAACATGATAAGAATAAACAATATATCTTTAAACAGAATAATTTTAAGACTTTATCATCAATCAGAATATTCTTCAAAATTTTTAAAAACAATTTCAAATCAGAACAATATAATATAATCCAGTGAATTTTTCATACTTCATATTATCATAATCATGATTTATGTAAACAAATATCCAATCATAATACATGCAAATATAATAATCATCATTGTAATGTAACATCATATCAAAACTTTAAAAAATTTTCATATCTTCCTTAAGCATGAATGTTAAGCATGAATACATTTAGCAATAAACAGAACAATTCATTATTAAATCATAACAAAACATTCAACAATATATCAGAGAATAATATATCAAAACATTAAAAAACAGTATAAGCAACAAATAAATCAACAAATAAATAGCAAACAAACAAATAAGCAAGCAAACATAAAATATATTATATTACATTTCTCCCCCTTTTTGGCTTTCATCAAAAAGAAACAGGAAGAATAAAAATGTTGGGATTAAACATTGTTTTCCAAAAAAAAAATATTTGCCGCAATTTAAAAATTGTTTATCATGCATTAACACACACATATAATGTCAATCAAATATGTAAATATAATGTGTAATGCTCCCCCTTAAAACATACTTAGTATTTAAGCAATTAACGTCTCAATCCTTTTACTCATATGCCATTACTCCCCCTTAATTCATGCAACATCATTTATCATGCCAAGTTCCATACGTATATAAGCAAAACGATCAGCACTTAAAGGTTTTGTAAATATATCCGCTAACTGATTTTCAGTAGATATAAAAGATAAAGAAATATTACCTTTTTCAACATGATCTCTTATAAAATGGTGACGTACCTCAATGTGTTTTGTACGAGAATGTTGCACAGGATTCTTTGTAATACAAATTGCACTTGTATTATCACACTTTATTGGTATGCCTTTGAAATCAATTCCAAGATCTCTAAGTTGTTGAGCAATTCATAAAATTTGAGAGCAACATGCACCGGCAGCTATGTATTCAGCTTCAGCTGTAGATAAAGCAACTGAATTTTGCTTTTTAGAATACCACGAGATCAATGAATTTCCTAAGAATTGACACGATCCTGAGGTGCTTTTTCTATCAACTTTGTATCCAGCATAATCATCATCTTGCAACTGGTGCGAAAATTCATAATCTATACCTTCTCCTTGATTATAGCCTGAGCTACCAGCCTAACTTTATTCCTTACAATGTCTCCATCCTCATTGAGTTTATTACGAAAGGCCCATTTAGTTCCAATGATAGTACGATCGGGAGGTCTTTCAACTAGATCCCAAACTTTGTTTCTTTCGAATTCATTTAATTCATTTTGCATCGCAATGATCCACTCTGGTTCTTATAATGCTTCTTTAACATCCTTTGGTTCTACAAGAGAAACAAAAGCAGAAAATGCACATAGATTTTTAAGAGAGGATCGAGTTTGCGTACCTTTGTTTGGATCACTTATAATGTTTTCTGGAGGATGTTGATATGACTTTATAATTCTTTTTCGTAATATGGATGGTGTGTTTTCATTCAAAGAACTTGTACTTACTGCATTTGAGACATTTCTACTTGGTGTATCCAAAACAGTATGTTCAGGAATTATCTCAAGTTCTTGAGATTGGGTCTCAAGATCAGACTGTGAGTCTTCAATGTTAACAACCTGTTTTCCTTCATTATCAATAGTTTGTATGGTATTCAGCATGTTATTCCTTTTTACTGCACTAGTAACATTAGCATCCAGTTCATCATCACTCAAATCATCAAAATGTTTATTAAGGTTCAACTCCTTTAATCCTTCATTTAAAGTTTCATTTTCGGATTCATCAAAAACAACATGTATACTTTCTTCAACTATACTTGTACGTTTGTTTAGCACTCGATAAGCTTTGCTATTAAGTGAGTATCCAAGAAATATACCTTCATCACTTATAGCATCAAATTTACCTAAATTATCTTTACCATTATTATGAATAAAACATTTGCAACCAAATGGTCTAAGGTAAGCTATATTCGGTTTTCTTCCTTTGAATAACTCATAGGGAGTTTTCTTAAGTATGGGTCTTATAAGGCATCTATTTAAAACATAATTAGCTGTGTTAACAGCCTCAGCCCAATAGTGTTTAGCTAATCCATTTTCAATAAGCATTGTCCTAGCCATTTCTTCTAAGGTTCGATTTTTCCTTTCAACTACACCGTTTTGTTGGGGTGTCCTAGGAGCTGAAAAGTTATGGGTTATTCCATATTTTTCACAAAAGGAGTCAAAGCCTAGTTGATCAAACTCTCTCCCATGGTCACTTCTAATCGAGACTATTGGAAGGTTCAGTTGAGTCTGCATCTCTTTACAACGTCATGAGAACGGTTTCAAGGCTTCACTTTTATCCTTTAAAAAATCAACTCACGTAAATCTAAAATAATCATCAACTATAACTAAGATGTAAGATTTACCTCTTATGCTCCGTACACGCATTGGTCCACATAAATCAATATGTAAGAGTTCACATGGTCTTGATGTACTTACCATTTTCTTTGGTTTGAATGAACTTCTTACTTGTTTACCTTTAATGCATGCGTCACAAATAGGACTTTGTTTATAGTCAAGAGGTGGAAGTCCCTTAACTAGATCTTTACTTACCAACTTTTGCATGGTGTGAGTATTGATGTGACCAAGACGTCTATGCCATAGTTTTCGATTATCTGTGATAGCTTTCAAGCACTTGAAATTCTGAGCTGCAATTTCGTTAGTATGCAACGCATAAACATTATCATTTCTAAGAGCAGTAATGAGAGTATCTCCGGTATTAGGATTTTTAACAACACATTTTTCTTTGTCAAATATTACTTCATTACCTTTATCACATAGTTGAGACACACTTAGAAATTAAATTTTAGACCTTCAACCAAATAATCATCGTCAATAGTTTTAGATGGATTCTTACCAATTTTACCAACGCCTAAAATTTTGCATTTACCTTTATCTCCTAATGTGATTGAGCCATTGCATTTTTCTTTTATTTCAGAAAATAAGGAAATTTTACCACTCATATGCCTCGAGCATCCACTATCTAGAATCCATTTTTGTTTCACCTACAAAACAAAAAAAATAACCTTTCTTAACCTTACTTGGCTATCCATGTGACAAATTTGGAACCATATTCGGGATAGACCATGTTGGGTGGTCTTGTCCCTTTAGGAACCCATATTTGCTTTATCTGTCCACGTAATTCAAGAGGAAAGGAATTCTTGATACTATGATTTTCCTTACGTCTGTAAGGACATGCAAATCTTATATGTCCTTCTTTGCAACAAAAGGTGCAAGTACGTGTACGTTTACGTTTATATGCACTTTTCACAAATGTGGTTTTTCTCTTATAGTTATGTGTAACATTATTATAACCAATACCACATTTATCACTAGTTGGTTTTTGTCGTGTAAGCATTTTAGTCAATTTGGATTCAGATTCATTTAGCTTGGTTAATGCTTGTAGATGTTTCTCAGATTCATGTTTCAAGGTTTTGAGCCTAGCTTCAAGATCATTGTTCTCATTCTTAAGGTCAATAAGCTGTTTAGTCTGGCTGAGATTCTGTTCTTTCAAGACCTTGACAGTCTTTTCAAGATTAATTTTTTCAGCCTTTAGCGATTCATTTTTATTTCTGATTTCTTCACAACCTTCAGCATAATGACGTATTCTATCTTCTAAAGTGTTTTTCTCATCTTTTAAAATTTTCTCAATTTGAAACATATTGACGAGACTTGTAACTAATTCATCTTTTGAGCATGTGTTAAGAAAGTCACGTACCTCTTTATCATTTTGATCTAAATCATCATTATCAGCCATAAGACATACATGAGCTTGTCCATCTTCAGTTTCAGATTCGGATGCTTCGGAATCACTCCAAGTTGCAACCATCGCTTGTTTGTTCTTTTTCTTTTTGTAGGATTGTCTTTTTTTCTTAAGACAGTCCTTTACGATATGTTCTGTAGAACCACACTCAAAACAAGTAAGTTTGTTAGTCTTAAAGTTTGAATTAGAGTTAGAAGACTTAACTTTATTTCTGGATTTAAATTTCTTAAATCTTTTTCGCATCTTTATAATTCCTTCAAGACCTTTTGTGATCAACGCAAATGGATCTTCCTCATCATCGCTATCTTCATTTTCACTTGAAGATTCATGGTGTTTCTTTGCCTTTAGAGCAAGATTTTTCATGGAAGGTATTACATCATTATCTCCATCATCATGTAGGGTAAGTTCATGAGTTGTGAGTTTTCCAAGGAGATCGTCAAGCGATAGAACTCTCAAGTCTTGAGCTTCCTCTATGGCGGTGACTTTTGGACCCCATTTGGATCTTGGAAGACATCTCAAGACCTTCTGGACTTTCTCTGCATGAGTAAAAGTTTTTCCAAGAGAATTCAAACTGTTAGTAATCAAAGTAAAACGAGTAAACATTTCATTTATGTTCTCATCCTTTTTCATCTTAAACATTTCGTATTGATGCATGAGGATGTTAATCTTTGTTTCCTTCACTTGGCTTGTTCCTTCGTATGTCACAACCAAATTGTCCCATATTTCTTTAGCACTCGTACATGAATAAACTCGATTGAACTCAGTACCATTCAAAGCACAACATAATTGATTCATTGCCCTATAGTTTTTGGAAACCCATTCCAAATCTTTTTGTGAATATTCGGACTCGGACTTTAGTACATCATTTCCTTGAGCGTCCTTTTTGATGGCTATCTTAGGTCCTTTAGTTATGATTTCCCAAAGTTCCATATCTTGATCAATCACGAACATTTTCATCAAAGTTTTCCGATGTGAGAAATTTGTACCGCAAAACAAAGGTGGTCTTGAACACGAACGTCCTTGAGCAAACAACCCTTCTCCTATTGGATCCATCACAAGATATTACTCTTTTTATGTGAAACTCAGCTCTGATACCAAATGAAATTTAATAGGAGGTTGAATACTCTCTAGAGGGGGGGTGAATAGAGAGTTTGGGCTTTTAAAACTTTTTGGGCAGTTTTTCTCAAGAGTTTAAGGAATCTGTCAAAACTATCTTCTGGAACAGCTTTGAGCCAATTCGTACGTATGTGCGGAAAAATAAACTTTAAAGTATAACACACGATATGTTAACGAGGTTCGGTTCTAACCAACCTACTCCCCGCCTATGGGTTCTCTTTCAACCCGTAGGATTTCAACGCCTTTTATTAATCCGACTTTAATACAAACAAGAAGATCTCACTATCTCCTAACACCACCTTCTTCCCCTTGAAGAACCGTATTACAAGTCCCTTTAATAAAAGCAAAATCCCAAATCTCACAATAGAGATTCACAAGTTGAACACTTTGAAAAGTATTCTTGATTAGGCGTATTAAACTTAATCTAACTCTTTTTTAAACTCTTAAGCCTATTACAAATGTAAGAGTTAGATGAACTAAGAATTAAGAATTACGAATTACAAATTACAACTCTTAGAGAATTTCTAAATCTTAAGTCAAGAGAGAAAGTTGTAAGAAGTGGTGCATCTTAGTTCTGAAATGAAGCCTTATATATATAGTGTTACGCCTCAACCCATCTTGCAAAACAAGAAGACTCCTTTTCGTTATTTTTTGTTGACCTGGTCATTCAGCGCCTGACTTCAAGATCTTGAGGTTATCTTCAATCTGACGTGTATTGACAGCTTAAAAATAATTTTGTCATTGTGTTTGTAATTGTCCAATGCTATGCTGCCACGTTAGTACTCATATAAATAATGAAAACTAAACAAAAACAAGATATATCAACGTTTAATTAATCATTTAAATTAATTCCTATTTTTAGTATTAATTCAAATAGCATCCTATTAATAGAAAACCCTATAATCTTGCATAACAACTAATTCAAATCAAATATAGCCATGTACTATAATTAGCAAAACAAGTGTACATTGTACTATATTTAATCATCAAATTAATTTAAGCACATATTTAAAAACAAGTTCAAATATAAAACATTTAAACGTTAAACAAAAAAAAACGTGTAATAAAATATTTAAACTTAATTTCAAATAATATCAAATGTTAATTTTTAATGAACCTTGACCTATTAAAATATATAAAATATAATTTCAAGGAACATTGACCTATTAAAATATTTCAAATATAATTACGAAACTAACCTGATTGTATACGTAATTATCTTCAAGACTTTGAAACGTATTTCAGGACTTATAAAATAAACTCTAAGATAAAATTAAGTTCTTTAAGTATATTCCTACGTCTTCGAACTTAAATATATATAAATCAAATGTATATCAAATATGATTTTAGACTTAGTTAAACAATTAAATGTAATTACTTAATTTATTTGTTTAATCAATATGTGTTTTGAATTATCATCATTCAAGAGAATTAAGTCTTCAATCTCCTCTTATCATTATTTAAGAGAGTTGAGTCTTCAATCTCCCCCTTGATGAAAGTCAAAACCATATTTTCCTAAATCATATTTCTAAGTTAATATTAATTGAAAACATGATAAGAATAAACAATATATCTTTAAACAGAATAATTTTAAGACTTTATCATCAATCAGAATATTCTTCAAAATTTTTAAAAACAATTTCAAATCAGAACAATATAATATAATCCAGTGAATTTTTCATACTTCATATTATCATAATCATGATTTATGTAAACAAATATCCAATCATAATACATGCAAATATAATAATCATCATTGTAATGTAACATCATATCAAAACTTTAAAAAATTTTCATATCTTCCTTAAGCATGAATGTTAAGCATGAATACATTTAGCAATAAACAGAACAATTCATTATTAAATCATAACAAAACATTCAACAATATATCAGAGAATAATATATCAAAACATTAAAAAACAGTATAAGCAACAAATAAATCAACAAATAAATAGCAAACAAACAAATAAGCAAGCAAACATAAAATATATTATATTACATTTCTCCCCCTTTTTGGCTTTCATCAAAAAGAAACAGGAAGAATAAAAATGTTGGGATTAAACATTGTTTTCCAAAAAAAAAATATTTGCCGCAATTTAAAAATTGTTTATCATGCATTAACACACACATATAATGTCAATCAAATATGTAAATATAATGTGTAATGCTCCCCCTTAAAACATACTTAGTATTTAAGCAATTAACGTCTCAATCCTTTTACTCATATGCCATTACTCCCCCTTAATTCATGCAACATCATTTATCATGCCAAGTTCCATACGTATATAAGCAAAACGATCAGCACTTAAAGGTTTTGTAAATATATCCGCTAACTGATTTTCAGTAGATATAAAAGATAAAGAAATATTACCTTTTTCAACATGATCTCTTATAAAATGGTGACGTACCTCAATGTGTTTTGTACGAGAATGTTGCACAGGATTCTTTGTAATACAAATTGCACTTGTATTATCACACTTTATTGGTATGCCTTTGAAATCAATTCCAAGATCTCTAAGTTGTTGAGCAATTCATAAAATTTGAGAGCAACATGCACCGGCAGCTATGTATTCAGCTTCAGCTGTAGATAAAGCAACTGAATTTTGCTTTTTAGAATACCACGAGATCAATGAATTTCCTAAGAATTGACACGATCCTGAGGTGCTTTTTCTATCAACTTTGTATCCAGCATAATCATCATCTTGCAACTGGTGCGAAAATTCATAATCTATACCTTCTCCTTGATTATAGCCTGAGCTACCAGCCTAACTTTATTCCTTACAATGTCTCCATCCTCATTGAGTTTATTACGAAAGGCCCATTTAGTTCCAATGATAGTACGATCGGGAGGTCTTTCAACTAGATCCCAAACTTTGTTTCTTTCGAATTCATTTAATTCATTTTGCATCGCAATGATCCACTCTGGTTCTTATAATGCTTCTTTAACATCCTTTGGTTCTACAAGAGAAACAAAAGCAGAAAATGCACATAGATTTTTAAGAGAGGATCGAGTTTGCGTACCTTTGTTTGGATCACTTATAATGTTTTCTGGAGGATGTTGATATGACTTTATAATTCTTTTTCGTAATATGGATGGTGTGTTTTCATTCAAAGAACTTGTACTTACTGCATTTGAGACATTTCTACTTGGTGTATCCAAAACAGTATGTTCAGGAATTATCTCAAGTTCTTGAGATTGGGTCTCAAGATCAGACTGTGAGTCTTCAATGTTAACAACCTGTTTTCCTTCATTATCAATAGTTTGTATGGTATTCAGCATGTTATTCCTTTTTACTGCACTAGTAACATTAGCATCCAGTTCATCATCACTCAAATCATCAAAATGTTTATTAAGGTTCAACTCCTTTAATCCTTCATTTAAAGTTTCATTTTCGGATTCATCAAAAACAACATGTATACTTTCTTCAACTATACTTGTACGTTTGTTTAGCACTCGATAAGCTTTGCTATTAAGTGAGTATCCAAGAAATATACCTTCATCACTTATAGCATCAAATTTACCTAAATTATCTTTACCATTATTATGAATAAAACATTTGCAACCAAATGGTCTAAGGTAAGCTATATTCGGTTTTCTTCCTTTGAATAACTCATAGGGAGTTTTCTTAAGTATGGGTCTTATAAGGCATCTATTTAAAACATAATTAGCTGTGTTAACAGCCTCAGCCCAATAGTGTTTAGCTAATCCATTTTCAATAAGCATTGTCCTAGCCATTTCTTCTAAGGTTCGATTTTTCCTTTCAACTACACCGTTTTGTTGGGGTGTCCTAGGAGCTGAAAAGTTATGGGTTATTCCATATTTTTCACAAAAGGAGTCAAAGCCTAGTTGATCAAACTCTCTCCCATGGTCACTTCTAATCGAGACTATTGGAAGGTTCAGTTGAGTCTGCATCTCTTTACAACGTCATGAGAACGGTTTCAAGGCTTCACTTTTATCCTTTAAAAAATCAACTCACGTAAATCTAAAATAATCATCAACTATAACTAAGATGTAAGATTTACCTCTTATGCTCCGTACACGCATTGGTCCACATAAATCAATATGTAAGAGTTCACATGGTCTTGATGTACTTACCATTTTCTTTGGTTTGAATGAACTTCTTACTTGTTTACCTTTAATGCATGCGTCACAAATAGGACTTTGTTTATAGTCAAGAGGTGGAAGTCCCTTAACTAGATCTTTACTTACCAACTTTTGCATGGTGTGAGTATTGATGTGACCAAGACGTCTATGCCATAGTTTTCGATTATCTGTGATAGCTTTCAAGCACTTGAAATTCTGAGCTGCAATTTCGTTAGTATGCAACGCATAAACATTATCATTTCTAAGAGCAGTAATGAGAGTATCTCCGGTATTAGGATTTTTAACAACACATTTTTCTTTGTCAAATATTACTTCATTACCTTTATCACATAGTTGAGACACACTTAGCAAATTAAATTTTAGACCTTCAACCAAATAATCATCGTCAATAGTTTTAGATGGATTCTTACCAATTTTACCAACGCCTAAAATTTTGCATTTACCTTTATCTCCTAATGTGATTGAGCCATTGCATTTTTCTTTTATTTCAGAAAATAAGGAAATTTTACCACTCATATGCCTCGAGCATCCACTATCTAGAATCCATTTTTGTTTCACCTACAAAACAAAAAAAATAACCTTTCTTAACCTTACTTGGCTATCCATGTGACAAATTTGGAACCATATTCGGGATAGACCATGTTGGGTGGTCTTGTCCCTTTAGGAACCCATATTTGCTTTATCTGTCCACGTAATTCAAGAGGAAAGGAATTCTTGATACTATGATTTTCCTTACGTCTGTAAGGACATGCAAATCTTATATGTCCTTCTTTGCAACAAAAGGTGCAAGTACGTGTACGTTTACGTTTATATGCACTTTTCACAAATGTGGTTTTTCTCTTATAGTTATGTGTAACATTATTATAACCAATACCACATTTATCACTAGTTGGTTTTTGTCGTGTAAGCATTTTAGTCAATTTGGATTCAGATTCATTTAGCTTGGTTAATGCTTGTAGATGTTTCTCAGATTCATGTTTCAAGGTTTTGAGCCTAGCTTCAAGATCATTGTTCTCATTCTTAAGGTCAATAAGCTGTTTAGTCTGGCTGAGATTCTGTTCTTTCAAGACCTTGACAGTCTTTTCAAGATTAATTTTTTCAGCCTTTAGCGATTCATTTTTATTTCTGATTTCTTCACAACCTTCAGCATAATGACGTATTCTATCTTCTAAAGTGTTTTTCTCATCTTTTAAAATTTTCTCAATTTGAAACATATTGACGAGACTTGTAACTAATTCATCTTTTGAGCATGTGTTAAGAAAGTCACGTACCTCTTTATCATTTTGATCTAAATCATCATTATCAGCCATAAGACATACATGAGCTTGTCCACCTTCAGTTTCAGATTCGGATGCTTCGGAATCACTCCAAGTTGCAACCATCGCTTGTTTGTTCTTTTTCTTTTTGTAGGATTGTCTTTTTTTCTTAAGACAGTCCTTTACGATATGTTCTGTAGAACCACACTCAAAACAAGTAAGTTTGTTAGTCTTAAAGTTTGAATTAGAGTTAGAAGACTTAACTTTATTTCTGGATTTAAATTTCTTAAATCTTTTTCGCATCTTTATAATTCCTTCAAGACCTTTTGTGATCAACGCAAATGGATCTTCCTCATCATCGCTATCTTCATTTTCACTTGAAGATTCATGGTGTTTCTTTGCCTTTAGAGCAAGATTTTTCATGGAAGGTATTACATCATTATCTCCATCATCATGTAGGGTAAGTTCATGAGTTGTGAGTTTTCCAAGGAGATCGTCAAGCGATAGAACTCTCAAGTCTTGAGCTTCCTCTATGGCGGTGACTTTTGGACCCCATTTGGATCTTGGAAGACATCTCAAGACCTTCTGGACTTTCTCTGCATGAGTAAAAGTTTTTCCAAGAGAATTCAAACTGTTAGTAATCAAAGTAAAACGAGTAAACATTTCATTTATGTTCTCATCCTTTTTCATCTTAAACATTTCGTATTGATGCATGAGGATGTTAATCTTTGTTTCCTTCACTTGGCTTGTTCCTTCGTATGTCACAACCAAATTGTCCCATATTTCTTTAGCACTCGTACATGAATAAACTCGATTGAACTCAGTACCATTCAAAGCACAACATAATTGATTCATTGCCCTATAGTTTTTGGAAACCCATTCCAAATCTTTTTGTGAATATTCGGACTCGGACTTTAGTACATCATTTCCTTGAGCGTCCTTTTTGATGGCTATCTTAGGTCCTTTAGTTATGATTTCCCAAAGTTCCATATCTTGATCAATCACGAACATTTTCATCAAAGTTTTCCGATGTGAGAAATTTGTACCGCAAAACAAAGGTGGTCTTGAACACGAACGTCCTTGAGCAAACAACCCTTCTCCTATTGGATCCATCACAAGATATTACTCTTTTTATGTGAAACTCAGCTCTGATACCAAATGAAATTTAATAGGAGGTTGAATACTCTCTAGAGGGGGGGTGAATAGAGAGTTTGGGCTTTTAAAACTTT
>NC_080049.1:17149990-17167490 GCF_026212465.1 Amaranthus tricolor
AAATATTTTATTGATGTGTATAACTTTGGTGTGGAGAAAAATTTCGTACAAGTAGGGATTAGTGAAAGTCAAATAGTTCATCAAAACGATATTGATAGCTTATCACATATAATACATTAATGTTTCACAATTTTTGTTATGATGAATTGTTAAATAGGTGGTTGACTATAGAAGAAAAAAAACTTTAGAAGTAGTGTTGTCCAAAGTTGTTAAAATGGGGATTATACTTAGAATCGTTTAAGAAGGTAGAATCGAATCCGTAAAATAGAACCGTAGAATCGTACGATTCTACAAATAAACTTAAATCTATTGAAAATATCTAATTTATTATCATTATTATCCATTTGTTTAAATTTATGAATTAAAGTTTCTTTGACTTTACTTTTAAGAATATAACGAAAACTTTTTAATAATTAGTTTAAATCTTCATACTGATTAAGAAATGTATTTTTTAAAAGCTTTACTGATGTAACATTTGACATTTATGTGTAGATGTGAAAGACATTAGTAAAAGATGGTACATTAGAAATATTATTAATAATTGATACTAAATTTATAGAATCGGATCGTTAAATCGTAGGATCGTAGACTCGTGTTATAATTCTACCTCGAAAAATTTTATTCCAACTAGAATTGTAAAATTCTACAAACCTATAATTTAAATCGCTCGCTTGTTTTTGGATCGTAAAATCGTAGAAACATAGATTAGAATCGCGATTTTAACACAATGGTGTTGTCTAATTGATAGTTGCCTTTATGGCGGGCAGGAAAAACTAACACTCTAATGTAACTCATTATTCTAACTTTGTAATTTAATATTTTAAAATTTATGATTAGAGGTTCCACCTTTCGATAGTCATCTTTTAAAGATTGTATTTCATTTATTCTCTAAAGATCTCACATTTGTATCAGATTTTCCTTTAAAGGGCTAAATGATTTTAACTTGTTAAACAAGTTAATTCTTAACCTAAAAAAGAATAATAAAATATATATTATCACTTGTCAAGTCGGAATTATTTTTTTAATATACAAATTTAGTAAAACAAAATAACTTTCACTATTGTCCTCTACCCACATTTCTTGGAAGTCTTGTTATAAAAAATATTAAATGAAACTTTTTATTTCCCAAAATTCACAATTGGATCCTTTCATATAATTTTCATTATATTCATTAGCCACCCAAAATAGTAAACTACTTGCCAAGTTGCCAATCTCTTAACCAAGTGATGGACTTACAAGTGGGTTCCATGCACACATGTTTCATGGAACTTGGGCTCCCTCAAATGCCTTACACAAATTCCCTTACAACTCTACCAAGTACTACACCTTTTTTTTTCTTGGTTTTTTTTCCTCGTTGTAATTCCCCATAATTTTACCAATCTCTTAACTGCCTCTCATAAGTGATCCCCTCCCCTGTTTTCTCTCCTTTTTCATCAAACAATTAAGAACTTTGATTGCTTATCAATATCATCCAGGTAACAGTCCACACACCTTCATCTTATTTCATAATCAATCTGCATGCACTTCTACCTTAATCTTTGATTTATATCTTATTCACCATAAATTCATCTTCTTATTTACAATATGTTGGTTATTTTATGTTTTTTTTTTTTAATTTTATCTTCATTTTCAAATTAGGAAATTATTTTTCCTCCTGTCCTGCTTTAAATTAGAGGAAATCATATACCTAGGTATCTTCTATGTTTCTCTTCCTATGAACAAGTATGGATTTTTTGTTCTGTTTTCCAAATTAAAGAAATAGGGTGGTGGGGGTAATTTACTTTTGTTTTACATTTTTTATTCTGGAATAGCATTAATTATTTTAAATTATATTTTTATCAATTTGTATATTCATAGTAATAAACATTTTTTAGGTTTTGTTTAAATGGCAAAAGTTTTTTGTTGTATGATTTGTTTCACAGATCATAAATCATAATTCATAAATTCATTCATAGGGTTATTATCCTAATCATATCGTAATAAATGATCTAATACTGGAAACAAAAAAAAATGATATTTTGATGCTGCTATTAATTTCTGTAAATATCTCTAGTTTTACGATTTGTTATTCCTGTAGAGTGATCATAAATCGTAATTCATTATTCTTGCAATTCATGATCTGGGTTATGATCTTATTTGTTATTTCTAATGAGGAAATTTCTTCACAGGGTTTGAGAAGTGATTCTCAAATTCTTTACTTCAAGTTTACTTTATAAATAATTTGTGGAATTGATTCAAACTTAAATTTAAAAATTTTAATTTGCCGTACAATAAATTTGAGTCAATTCCATATTTACAAATGAAATCACCGTTTTCAAACATAGGCATCCAAACATGGCATCAAGCAATTCAGTTTTTAAGTGATAATTTTGAATTTTAATTTTTTTGGCAGTAATCAAAATGGGTGATAGGCCTTGGGATGAACTGATGCCAGACACATTAGGTTTGATATTTCAAAAGCTTCCAATTGATGAAATAGTAAATGTAATCCCAAGTGTGTGTAAATCATGGGCCAAGGCGGTTCGAGGCCCTTATTGTTGGCAGGAGATCGATATCGAGGAGTGGAGTCGTTATCGACGACCTGAAAGCATTGATCGAATGCTTGTATTGCTGATTGGAAGGAGCTGTGGTTCATTGCGCAAACTATGTGTCTATGGCTTAGCATCTGAAATGAGTTTATCCTTAATAGCTGATCAGTAAGAGAACATCACCCTAACTGTATTTATGTAGTTTAATCCTCTCTGCTTTTACGTTTATTTTGATAGAATAGAAATTAACTAGAAATTAAGTTAATCAAGAAGGAACATCTCTAGATAGAAGCCAACTAGAAAATTATCATTAAAACAATGCATTTCCATACCAATTGGAATCAACTAGATTTGATTGTTTGTTGCTTCAAAAGATGATGGTTTTCGTCCAGATGCTATGAAGAAACTCTGTCATGCATATATGCAAATTGATTGTGAAAAGGAGTATGATTTATTCTGTTAATACTTAATATGGCTACGAGTTGGTTGCTTAAGTTATTGTCGTTAGAATTCGTCTATTGAGTGTTGATCTTGTTGAAACATGAAATTTCTGGATACCTTTTTCTTTTTATTATTAAGTCTCAATCAGAAACAAAAGGTTGCATACATTGTACCCCTCAAACCGTGCATAGGTGGCAATTTCTTATTGACATTAGCGTAATATAATGTTATTTCTGTTTTATTTGACATTGCTAAGTTATTGACTCCAACCCCCCCTGGTCATTAGGCTGGAGCACATAGATTGGGAGCGAGAATAAGTAGAGAGAAAAAGGTGGGTGTGTAGATATGCGAGGAAAAGTTGAAGAAATGAGTAAAGGTATATCTTAATTGTGAGAACGGACTACTTTTTTTCTAAAACTTAACCAATGTCAATTTTATATAAGGAGAAATGCATATGCTTGTGCTTTCTCTCTTCTAATTTTTTTAGGTTGTGGAAAGGGGAGGGGCTAGATGAGAATCAAACCCAGAACTTTACTTGGGGAAAGTGGTACTTGTCCCACTGAGACAAGATCCGATTCTCCGCTCTTTCTTTTTGTAATGTAAGTTGCGTAAGGCATGAATTTAGAACTTCAAAAAGTTTTTGAATAAAAATGTACTATACTGAACTAGCATCTATTATTACAATGGCTCTTAACATCAATTGGTTAATCTAGTGTGTTATGAGTGTAA
Source organism: Amaranthus tricolor (assembly GCF_026212465.1). Lineage (NCBI taxonomy): Eukaryota > Viridiplantae > Streptophyta > Magnoliopsida > Caryophyllales > Amaranthaceae > Amaranthus > Amaranthus tricolor. The sequence continues at coordinate 17,153,689 of NC_080049.1, forward strand.
CTTGTCCTAAAAATTTGAACTTTTATGTATTGCAAGTGCCAAGTCCCTTCAGAATCTCCGGCTGCCAAGAAGCGAAATAAGCGACTCAATGGTGGAACAAGTTACTACAAAGCTTTCTAGCCTCACTTCCTTAGATTTGAGCTACTGCACCAAAATTGGAGCTCCTGCTCTTCAAGCATTCGGAAAGCATTGCAACCTTCTCACTAGTTTGCAGAGGAACATGCACCCTTGGGATGTAACAGAACGCATGAACCAGGACGCAGAAGCATATGCTATATCTGCAACAATGCCTCAACTCAAGCACCTCGAATTGGCGTACTTGAATGTTACAACAGATGGCGTTCTTCAGATTATTAAAAACTGCCAAGAGCTCGAGTTGCTGGATATCAGAGGTTGTTGGAATGTAAAACTCGATGAAGAATTTCTAAAGAAACGTACAAAGTTAGAGGTAGTGGGACCTCTAGTTGTGGATTACTGTGGCAATGTGAAAGATCATTTGAATCTCTACCATGGTTCCTCGAGCTTCTGGGCATGGGGTTTTGCCGAAATGGATGAGTATGATGATGGTAGTGATGATGCTGCTGATATGTCCGATGATATCTGGGACGATGTGCATGAGATGCAGGACTTAGGGTTGGTGGCCTATGAAGATGTGTTTGGTTATTACTGAAAGTAGAATGTCTTCATAAACTTCTCTGGTTTTTCACAAAAAAGATTCATCGTTGGCTCGAAATTTGAAGTCTTGGTGTGCATTGTGACTAAAGTGGGGTAAAGTTTTTTCACCATTGATGTAGATTTTATTTTCTTTCACTGATTTCTATATCTATTTAAGATGTATTTTCTGGTTAATTAGGGATTGGCAGTAAACTGTATCACATGCTTCATAAGCAGAATGTATATTTAGTCTTTATGTATTACTATATGTGGCTATGTTAGTAATGTAATATAGTTTTCGGTATGAATTAGTGCAGAAAAAGCTTGTGGGTATTGCAATCTGTTCTTTACTAAATATAGTAAAGCAACAAATTGGTCCTAAAGTTCAGATTCTTGGAATTTTTAAGAACACAGCAGTCACTAGTAATGGAAGGTGAATATACTTTGGCTCTTGTACAACCTAGGAATGGATAGCACCAAAATGTGTGCAACAAAAGATGTATAGCGCACATCACGCTGGCATAATGCATTGATGCATGATAATTTTTTTTTTCTTGATTAATTATTGGGGACTAAGGGCAAAATAGAGAATTAATTATTTGTGTAGGTGGTAAAAATTAAATCTCTACCACAAACGTGAAAAGAAGAACACTTAATTACTAGGCTAACTCATAATTCATTAGGCTTATTTTAAAATCAAATTATAATAAACAAGAAACTCGAAGTGTAGCATAATGCACGAGCTGTATATGATGACAAATATGTGGGCGGAGACCAGAGTTGATTAGAACAAGCATAACCAGTTCATAATATATGTTAATCAAAAGATACCCCAGACAATTTCAAACAAATATTTGAACATAGTTGATTTAGAATAAAATATGGTTGATAGAAATTAACCCAAGTCATAATCTAATTAGTTGACTTGAATCTTAACTTAAAATGATTTTCATAATTAAATCTGTCAAAAATTATCGAAACTTAGGAACATGTTATGGAGTGAAATAATAAAAGTTAAACGCAAAGACGTAGGAGTGAAATTTTGAGGTGTTATACTGAATCGAGTAATCAAGCTAAACAGAAGATACACAAACCTGACGAACACAGAACACCCAATTTATTATCGACAAAATCTTAAACTTCAACATGGTGGAAATATACTTCGTTGAAAGAAAACATTATTGATCACAACATTATACAATCAACAAACTATCAAGAAAATGCCTCAAATAGTACATTACATAACAAATTGGTGACAGACTGACAGTATAGGCAGCAAGCCAGCAACCAAAATGCTTGGCAGTTGGCACGATCAACAATGAACTGAATACCAACCCAACAATGCTCCTATCACATTGTATTGTCACGTTAAAAATATGTTCACGAAACCGAGATGCTTCTCTCCTTTGGTTCGTCCAAAAGATCTCGGTACAAAAATTGAAGCTGAAAGACTTCTCAAGTTCACGATCCTGAAGCTCTTTCATTAGCTGTGCCTTTCTGTGCTGCCATAGCCTGGACTTGCTGCCCGTCTGCTTGTCTTAGACCATTATCTGAAACTCGTTTATTTATGTCTGATCCTTGACTGGGTGGTTGCTTGTTATCAATTAACTTACCACTCTTTGCAATTGCAAGGATTAGCTCTAGCTGTTTTTGCTGCTGGTCCTAAACACATGAAAACTTGGGACATCATTATCAAAACTCGCATGTTAGAAATTTGCTCGATGTGATCTGAAATGGAAATAGCTATCCAATCTCTACCTGTTAGAAATCGTCTAGTTCAAATCGCTATCAAATATAACAAGCAAGAAAGGAGCTTTTAAGGCCTCAATTTCTAGAGTCCAAGCTCTTAAGTGATCAACATAAAACTTTTTCCTTCTAGAATATTTTCTACAAAGATACCCTTAAATAAAGGTGTTCATTCCTTCACAACAATATAGTACTTCTATGTGGTATTCCCAGTAGATTTAAGTGTCTACCTGCATTGCAAGCAAAACGTTTTGTACTTCGGCAAGCTCCTTCTCCAAAATGCCTTCTTGAACTGCTAATGCACGAGTGGCCTCGGAATTTTTCTGGGCCAAAGCTGCAGTCTACAAGCACGCAGAAAGTTACACACACTGCCTAGGGGGGAAATGAAGCAAAACCAATTGCAAATAAGGAAAGGAAAGAAGCCTGGACATTGGAAGTAAAATGTTGATGGAAGCACAGAAATCCTCATCAACAATTCTCCGAGGGACGTAAATCAAACAACTTCAACCATTAGCATTAGCACACAACTTTAACCATTTCGATTTCCTTACAGCCTCGTGGGAAGTTTTCTACTAAAAAGCTCTCAGCTCGATGGCATGAGGAGCATGTTGTATACAGCAGGGACATAAATCACACCCAGTTCCAGTTCTCTCATGGTGTGGAGATGGTGATTGGCGAGGGTGCTAACTGGGTGGCCGGTGGAACTAAGCCCTAAGGCCTAGCCAGGCTGGGCAACGAAAACCCACGCCAAACTGCATATTCCAATTCCATCACTGGTTTAAGCAATAGTGTAATGAGCCATAGTGACTCGAGCTAATTCAAGCTTGGCGTAGTCAAAGCTTGGGCTCAAATGACAGCCTAAGAACTTAATGAGCCAAGCCAAGCTTATCAGGCTCCGCTCAAAAAGCTCCTAAAAACACTCGATGATTTTTCAAAATACTTTCCATAAGAATATACTTTTAATACTTAGTAAGTAAAATGTTATATTATACATTTTCTTATTTGATACTTGTTGCTTCACTTCTCACAATTAAGTTAACTTTGTTTATTACTCCCTCCATCTCACTATCATCTTTTCATTTGCTTTTACACACATGTCAATGCACTATTTTAATTGTTGATATCTCTAATTGAGCAAAATTAAAATTTATAATAAGATTATATTAATAAAATTTACATCTAGAAGAATAAATAAGATTGGACTATGTTTTAACTTAAAGATTAAGAATAAAAAAATAAACTAAGTGATTGGTGAATAGAGTAAAAAAAAAACAAATGGGATCATGATAGTGAGATGGGGGACCGAGGGAGTATTTTAACAAGAATTTTTTTTAAAATGTAAAAATAAGAATTTAAGTTTGAAATTGTGCTCAAGCGGGTATCGATCCGAGCCTCAAATTAAAATTCTTGAGCTTAAAACAAGCCAAAACTTGAAATTTCGGAGCCTGAGCAGACTTTCAAAGCTTTTGAATCAACCAGATTTTCCAAATTGCACAAAAACACAGGCTCAGCTCAATCTCACATAAAACCACATATACAAAAGGGAGTTACTGAGTTAACTTCTCAAGTAACGAATCAATCATGTCAGTTGAAAAGCAACTCTGACTTCAAACCATATTTGCTCAGATAATGTAACTTTTTTATTTTTGGGCAAAAAACATTTAGCACTCACGTTCTAAACCTAGCACCATGTGCAGAATAAAAAATTGAAAAGAGTCCAAATCAGCAAAATCACAAAGTAACACCAATTCATGACAGTACTAACATTGGACCCATTATACCATATCCACTTAAGAGCCACACTCTCGACTTTAAAGCAAAAGGCACACTCATGCAGTGATGTTGGTCAAATCGTCAAAGTCTCGCACCACCTTTAATCTTTGAAGCAAATAGGAACAGGAAAGGAAGGCCAAAAGAAATCTTACTCGCCAATAGAAGGTCCAAAGCTACACACCACAAATACTTGGTAAATGAAAAAAAAAGATCAGCACACCCAATAGAAATTTGAGCACATTGCCCTAGTATTCATTGCACTAAATGAAGAAAGAGTACAAAAACTACGTTCACTTTCCAGAAATTTATCCATATGGATCTAAGCAACATACTCCCTCCGTGTATCCGCCCATGTGAAATTATTACATCGCCTTTTGCTTGCTTTTATAATTTTTCATTACCCGGATGGGGGATCTTACCATTTTTTACTGTTTTCATCTCACGGAAGTGGGGAGCTCAAAATCACAAAATAGAATTGTAGCGAATTTTATCCCAACATTAAAGACTATAGACAATTCACTAGAACAACAGGAGTAAGATTTAAGTAGGTTTAACAGTTGAACTATGAATGCACTATATGCATAAACATGATGAGAAGTGTATCAACAAAAGGCAATAAAAGATTGGTGATGAGAAGTGTATCAACAACAACAACAATGTCAGAGCCTTAATTTTAAAAGCAAGAAGTGCATCAACAAAAGAAAGAATGGAGATGAAAAATGCATCATAAAAGTAGCAAGCTTCATGGCGCATAATGGATGAACAAGGTGTTAAACATCAAGAAGAAACTTTGAAACAAGAGAATATGTTGGATAATGTATAGTGTTGTTTCAAAGTTAAGATGGTCATTTTGTTTTAGCAATTAGTGATCTACTTAATGGAGTACCGAGTAAAAATTAGCGGAATTATGCACCCATAGTATTATAAATAGCATTATAATCATGAATTGATTTAACTCCCACAATATAACAATGTTGTCATATAATTTCATTGCTAAATTTATCTCTCCTCTCTGTCATTATATTTCAACGTGAAATCAAGAGCCAAAACAATCCTGGTTTCAAGGTTGTTAGGATCGGGATTCTAACTAGGATCGTTGAAGAGGTAGGATCCAAATCGATAGAATTAGATCGTAAGATCGTGTGATCTTACAAATATGCATTAATATTCTTTGGATAATTGATTATCAATTTGCTATGGATTAGAGCAATCGAACAATGATTAAGAAGAAAGACAAGAAAAAAAGAAAGCAATAGACACCCTGATTTTCGAGCAACCAACAACTCTAACTCCAGTAATTTGTATTTCAGAAAAGGCATGCTCAATACATTATTATCTCAGCTATATATATATAGTGTTTAGCTACTCTCTTGCCAGCTCAAGTAACAGATTTGTTTTTCCCGCCCTCCATAAAATTCCTTCCTCTTACATTTTGTTATGATATAACCGTATTGGTAACAAACAGTGGTTAGCCAATATTCCCCTCTGCCACGTCAGCATTAATGACTTGTTTCTTCCTCTTCCTTTTGTAGGTCACCCATTGCTAGTATGGCATAGCACAATTATATTTGTTCTTTTAAGTTTTAAAGTGTAAATAATAACTTATTTGACTTCATCTATTAAGTTTTGAAAAAGAATACTTTTAATAATCATTTTTAAACTGCGAATTAAGAAAAACTTGAATTTTAGTGTATTGATATAATTATATTAAATATATACATCTATATATAAGTAAGATCTGGATTATATGAAGTTTTTTTACGATTAGAGCTACCCTTCTAGGATCGGATCATTGGATCGTAGGTTCGTTAAATCGTGTTATGATCCTACCACCTAAATTCTTGAATTATGTAGGATCGCACGATTCTACAAACATTAAGATCCTACTTACGATATGAATCGGTCTCCTATTTTTGAATCGTATGATTGTGGAATCGTAGATCGGATCGGGATTCTAATAACCATGTCTGGTTTATTCGGCAAACGTAACAATAGGAAAAATAAGAGAAATACAAAATAATTAGTGAGTGAAATAAAAAGAAGAAACAAATTATGAGGTTTTTTTGTGTGTGTTTCTTTAAAAAAAATTGTTATTTTTTATTTAATATTATTATTCACTGAGAACGAAAGTAAAGGCCAACAAGCAAAACGATTATGGCTCTAAAGAAACTTTATGTGAGTTGGTCGGTATTTCAAATTCCAAATTGACAAAGATGACAATGATGGTGAGAAGTGTACCATGATGGGCAGAGAGAAATACTCTATCAATATAATGGAGATAAGTGTTTTATTTATGATTGGTGATAATATGCATCAACTAAGGTTACAATTGATATGAAGTGCATGATGAGAAGTGTATCAGCAAAAAAAGCAAAAGATGATTGATAATGAAAAGTACATCAACAAAAGAAAATGATTAGAGATGAGAAGTGCATCACAAAAGAAGAAAGTTTCATAGCATAATGGATGAACAAAATGCTAAATATCAAAAAGGAGCTTTTAAACAAGGACGTATGTGTTATGGAACGAATTTGAGGCCATTACAAGGTTATGGGACTTTGTCCCACATCGGTTGTATGGGCAACTAACGCGGGGTGTATAGAGTAAATGGGCTCTCTCACCTACTAGATTAGTCTTTTGGGTGAATTCTCTTGTTTATTATATAATAGTGGTGTCAGTTCGACCATGGAAGCTACCCAAAACCGCTGGCTGGATAGTTTAGAAGAACGGGTGCAAACGTTACAAGCTTCGATTCCTGAACTACAAACATCTTTGATGGGATAGTCTCATAATCCACAATGGCAACAGAACATAACAAATCAAATGAGGAATTTGCAAAGAACTAGAGGATGTATAGGCGTCATTAATGCTAGTAGTAGCGGAGGTCAAGGCCTTAGGAATTAGGGTTTCAGGAAACCACGAACAATCTCATCAAGACGGGACATCAAGATCCACGGTTAAGGGACAATTCCACCACCAGAAAATCTGGATTGTTTATAGATGGAGGCGGGTTTGAAATCCTAGACACTTTACAAAAAGACGGAAAGTAGTAAGACAAGTTGGGAGATTCCAACAACGAAAATATAGGCGATTGGAATTTCCTACGTTCAGTGGAGACGACCTTGATGGTTGGATAGTGAAGGCTAAAAGGTACTTCGAGTTTTATCACCTTACTAAGGAAGAAAAAATTGAGGCGGCGGTAGTAGGAATGGAAGGAGATGCGTTGTGGTGGTATCAATGGAAGCACAAAACAAAACCCATTACAAGTTAGAGGAGTTGAAGAGGATAATGTTTCGCCATTTTCGCAGAAACAGAGGCGGTTCCTTGATTAAACAATGGTTGACGGTGAGGCAAGAAAGTACAGCGGAAGAGCATGAGAAAAAATTAATTCAATTCGCTTCAAACGTGGATGAAGAGATGCGTAAGGAGATTTTACTGCAAATTTCATTCGAGTTAGATAGGAGAATTCAGACCGAGTTAAGGGTCTTGGAACCTGTAATATGAAGAAGGCTATGTAATGAATAATGAATATGGTGAATAATGAACCCTATCATCCTTTTTCAAACAAAAACCCTCAAAAGAATAAGCAAACATACCCAGCCCAAAATACCCAATTATATTCGGCCCAAACAACTAACCAACCCTATTTAAACAAAACAAAAAATACAAACCCACCCTTTTTACCTAGTCACACATAAAACACCAAGAGGTTGTCAGATAGAGCATTTAAGGAATGGAAAAATAAGGGATTATGTTTCGCTCGATGAGAAGTGGAGGATAGCTTCATAGTTCTAGGATTATCGATTCCAACCATTGAGTTTAGTGAAATGCTCATCGGTGATTCTCTATTTCCCTCCCTGTCTTCCTCATCCACTTTTTCAGATTCCTTCTGCAGTTCTTCCTCGCTTACAATACGCACACTTCTTGGTGTTTGGACAAATCAGTGGAGTCTCAAGTTCATTTTAAGACAGCGAGAAATCGGCACCGTAAATGGTGTAAAAACGTTGTCGCGATCGCGGGTTGTAGGAACGGAAAAAATACGGTTATCGCGGATCACATCGCGAAATTATAATATTTTTGAAATACAATTTTCATATATGAATTGAAAGGATTAGAGTATAAAGTACTCTAGTTTTAGAAGACCTTGATGGTCAAATGGTCAAATTAGTGGAGTTACTTTATCAGAAAAAGTAGCCTAGAAAATGAAGAACCTCATATGGAGGCATTTATATATTAAAAATAAAAAATTAAATACATTGAAGTAGGGGTATAGGCGTACAGCTATTGTAGTGAGTAGTACTTATGTAGATTTGCAGACATCCTTTTTAAAAAGCCTTTCTCTCTCACTAAATCTGTAAGGCATATGCATCTTGCTCTTCTTCGGGCCTTTCATGGTTTCCCTATTACATCTCGCCGGCTATCTTGAATTTGGTCGTTATACAGCGGTGAAACGGCCAATTTTCGCAATGACGCACCACTTTTTCACCCATCGTTACAACTCGCGAGAAATTGGACGGTGTTCTCAAAATCCGTTAAAAAACGCATGTTCCGTTCCATAGCGTATGTTATTATGCACCATGGGACAGAATATCATAAATGGACAAGATAATTATTAAGCTATGAATTTGAAATTAAGTTCAGACCTAGGAGCGGCTGACGAACTGTCACGTCATCTGAGTTTGCTTTACTCCACCTTAGAGCATTGCTAACATCAAATTATGTAGACTGTGGAACATTGAAGGAAGAGGTACTCAAAGATCCATATTTGTCCAAATAACGAGATGAAATAGCACTCCATGGAGGTACAGTTCCTGGATTTACTCTTACCCATGGCCTACTTCTCTACAAAGGACGTTTGCTCATTACGAAATATTGCAATACCATTCCTAAATTATTGTTTGAATACAATAACACAACAGCGGGTGGTCGCAATGGTGAATTTAAAACCTACCTACACCTGAGGATTGGTATTAGGAAGGTAGGTGGAAGCAAGTTACTCAACACATACATGAGTGTATACGGTATGCCAACAGAAAAAAAAGCTTCCCACCAAAAGCAACAAGGCTTCCTACAACCCTTGCCAATGCCACAACAGGTTTGGAACGACATAACTATGGACTTTATGGAGAAACTGCCAAAATCAGAGGGCTTTGACACAGTGTTGGTTGTGGTCGATAGACTGTCCAAATATGCACATTTTCTGGGTTTAAAACACCTTTTACAGTTAAGGTGGTGGCCGCGGTATTTGCACAAGGAGTAGCACAACTGCATGGTTTTCCTTCCACAATTGTGTCCGAGGAAAACAAGATATTCATGAGAAAATTTTTGCAAGAGCTTTACGTTTGCAAGGGACGACTTCACTGTGCAGTTCAGCCTACCATCCTTAATCGGATGGGCAAACGGACCAGGCATTGGAGACATACTTACATTGTTTTGTGAATGGGAAACCGACACAGTGGGAAAATTGGCTACTTTGGGCCGAATTTTTCTGTAACACATCTCCACACACATCCATTAAGATGTCCCCTTTTTATGGCATTGTATGGTCGACCCCCGCCTTTACTTCATAAGATGGGCAACAACATAACTCCTGTTGACAGTCTTGAGCGTTCTTTACGAGAAAGGGATGTCATTATGGATGATTCACGTTTTCATTTTTAGAGTTGAGCAGCGGAAGAAAAAAGAAGCAAATGCGAAGAGGCGAGATGAGAATTTCAATGCCAGTGATCTTGTGTTTCTGAAACTGTAACCGTACCGAAAACACTCTTTAGCTCGCAGGCCATGCAACAAATTGTTTGCTCGTTTCTATGGGCCTTTCGAAGTATTGGACAAAATCAAAGGAGTGGCCTATCGATTGAATAATGGGTAGTGTTTCAAAGTTAAGTTGGTTATTTTGTTTTCGTAGTTAGTGATCTACTTAGTGGAGTAATGGATAAAAAAATAGTTAGATTATACACCCATATTTATATTTAGTTTTATAGTCACTAGCATTAAAATAGCATTGTAATCATGAATTGATTTAACTCTCACAATATTAGCAATGTAGTCCTTTAATTTTCTCTAAATTTCTATCTGAAACTTCAAAATATGTTTATGATAAAGTTTATTATATGTCTTTCTTAACTTCAAAAGAAATTATTTAAAATTGACCCTTGATTGCGAATTTCATATGAAACTTCACATAAACAAAAAGAAAACATATTTTAACGAACCATTTAATGTGCCTCAAGAGAAGAACAAAAACCCATTATTCCCAACACGAACATAGCACAAAATATTTCCATGTATTGATACTAAAATATAATGTGAAAGCTAGTAAAGTACCCAAAAATCTGTCTGGAACCATATATTTGAACTATGCAAACAATATTACATTGTACCAATGCCACTAAAGAGGCTCGACCCTGGTAGTTAAGAGGGGTCATATTTACACACCCTTACACAAGTAGCAACATACAAGTCCATATTGAAGAACGAAAAGCAATCCAATTAATATCATGCATATACAATTCCCAAGCAATCAATATGCATCCTCAAACCTCATAAACAACAAACCAAAATTTACACACCCTTGCACTAGTTAGATACAAGTACCTCGAGAATCAATACGCAACCATTAGTTAGATACAATAAATGATGAAAATAACAATACATTCCACCACCAATGGCAGTGAAGTGGCTCCATCCTAGGCACGGTAGTCAAGGTCGGATATGCACAAGGTTAAACAAGTAATAACATGTCCATAATGAAGAACCTAAAGCTATCCATTTTATGTTATGCAAATAGAATTCCCAAGCAATCAATATGCATCCTTCAACCTTAAATATAACAAACCAAGTTGACAAAGTAAAATGAACAATTGACTGCTAATATGTACCTCAGAAATGGGCTCCTTCAACGACTTCCTAGTTAGCCGAAACCGAATCCCCAACTTTTCAAGCTGCTTAGAAAGCATCCTAATGATTGAAGTAGAACTCCTCATACTCTCCTCCAACTTCTCAATCCTCTCAATCAAGTTTCCACTTTCTGAAATTGACTTCGACCTACTTGACAACCCACATACCCGCATCCATTGCTGTTGTCGGATCACAGCACCAACCCCCACAGCACCAGCTAATAGCCAAATTAATACTCTATTTCCTAACATCACAACCCCATGATTATGCTGTTTAAACAAAACCCAATTCACAAAACACCCCAAAGAAATCAAAACTGAAGAAACAATACAAATTGATTCAAGAAACAAAAGAAAAGCATCAAATTTGAATAATTGAGTGGATGATTTTTGTTCTTCTTCAAAGGCACTGATGGGAGAATTGAGGGATTTGATGTGTGAGAGACGATTTTGCAAGAAAGATAAGTTTTTGTATAATGGGTAAGCTTTAAATTGCAGGGATTGACGATGAAATAGAGAAAATTTGAGGGTTTTAGTGGGATTGAAATGGGTGGTAGTAATGATTTGGGAATAAAATTTAATACGATAAGTGGTAATGGATAAGGGATTTTGAAGAACAAGTGACATAGTTTTTGTAAATGTATTTGAGGGATTGAGTATGAGTATGATTTAGGCGGAGATGTTGAAGTTCATCAGTTAAACGAGGGGAACAGAGAAAAAATGGCTGATGTGGGGTGTAGAATACAAAAAAGTATTCGTTTCCACTGCCTCTTACCGATGCCCAAACGATCTTTTGCCCTCCGCCCTCCGTGGTGCGACAATATGTTAAGTTCCGGTATAGAAATTGGTACAAATAAATAGATTTATTTGTCAAAAATTATCTAGAATAATTTAATTGTTATTGATTATATAATAACAATAATAATAATAATTTTAACTTTTAATTAATTAAGAATAATTCACATTTTAGGGTTACTCGTAAATATTATTATCCAATTGGTGATCGGTTTTTTTCAAGTAACTGCCACAAAAAAGAAAAAAAATCAAAAATACTAAAAATTGATAGTTAAAATCAATAATAAACTCACTTGATTCCTCCTTTAAATTTTTTACTCCCTCCAATTCAGCACTAACGTCTCATTACTTTTTGGACACTATTCATCTTTTACTCTTAATTTATATTTTATTATTAATCTATAAGTTAAAACATAGTCAAGTGGGAACTTGTTTGATTCGTCTCAATGCAAAGATTATTCATATTATCTTTTCATAATTTTTAATTATGCACAATTAAAGATATTAATGATTGAATAAGTGCAATGGATAGAGTGCATAAAACAAATGGAACATTAGTAATGAATTGGAGGGAGTATAATTTTTAGCTTTTTTATAATTAATTTTATGTTTACATTTTAATTTTTTTATGCAAAATGACTTGTCCTATAGGTAAGAGGTTACCTTGATGCATTCTTAACAAACACCCCTTATAATTGGGATTAGGGATGGCAATGGATCCTAGACCCGACCAAATCCGTGGATCCGGATCCTTTTTGCGGGTCTGGGTCCTAAAATTCTAGACCCATCAGATCCGGGTCAGGTCTGGATCTGTTTAAAGTTGGCAGATCCAAATCTGGATCTAAAAAAATATCAAACCCGGACCCGTGGATCCTTTAGACCCATTTTTTTAAAAAAAACCCTTAAACTATTGGTTGTAATCAATTTAAAAAGCCTCATGCTTCGAAAGGATGGTCAAAATAATTTCTGCCTCCATGGCATTACTACTTTAGAAGCCCTTGTTAAAGTAATGTTCATTTGAAAAGAAAAAATGCATGATGGAGGGAGGCTGGGATTTCCTCTACTAATGCAAACACTGTGAATTTTACTTAAGCGTATTGATTTTTATAAGCGTTACTCATATAATGTTATTTTTGATGATATATTGTGTACTTATATATATTATTATCATTAGTTAATGAATTTAACTCTATCGTAATCTCAATATGATCAGAAATTCATATTAAAAATGACAAAATGAGTTGGATCCGTTTCAGATTCGGATTCGAAATTGGATTCGGATCTAGGTCCTAAAAAATTAGACCCGCGGATCCGGATCTGGGTCTTGCTTGCGAAAACGGATTTGGATCCTGGTCCATATGGACCCGAACAGATCTGACCCGTTGCCATCCCTAGTTGGAATTATTCATGGTTAATCAAAAGTTAGAATTATTGTAGAAAAACCAGTAAAAGGCTTGATTATTCTAAGTAATTTTTCCTTATATTTATTCTTTCTATTTTTTTATCTACTTTAAGTTTTTTCACTCTATAAGGGAGAATTTTATATTAGATTTTTAAAGTATATATTAAAATATGTTCATGAGGGATGTTGTTAGATTTATTTTGATGCAAAGGTTTTTAATATACAATTTTTACAATTGTTATGATGCATACATAGAGATATTAAGACTTAAAATTTGTTTTAAAATGCGTGTAAAAAAGTAAAGTGAAAAAATGCCCGTAGTAACCTTACACTTTTCTAATTTTCTTACGATATTCTAATTAACCATAAGTAATCTCAAAAAATAGTATTGTTTCCTATGGCAGATTAGGTTTTTTTGGAAAAAAATTAAATTTTCCATTGCATAAACAGCGACAGTACACACAATAAAAAAGGACATTACTTTCTCCCCCTATTCCTGTATTAGTATGAAACAAAGATCCACCTTCTATGCAGGG
>NC_080049.1:17174990-17192490 GCF_026212465.1 Amaranthus tricolor
AATTACTTAATTTATTTGTTTAATCAATATGTGTTTTGAATTATCATCATTCAAGAGAATTAAGTCTTCAATCTCCCCTTATCATTATTTAAGAGAGTTGAGTCTTCAATCTCCCCCTTGATGAAAGTCAAAACCATATTTCCCTAAATCATATTTCTAAGTTAATATGAATTGAAAAATTAAAAAATTATCCAATATTTATTAACATGTTTTCAAATCAGAACAATATAAAAACAGAATAATTTTTTATGTTTCATATCATCACAATCATTATTTATGCAAACAAATATCCAATCATAATACATGCAAATATAATAATCATCATTGTAATGTAACATCATACCAATACTTTAATATCAAAGTCATGATTATCAAACATTATGATCATGAACAATAATCAATAATCAGCAACTATTAATTTTTATATCTATATTTTCACAACAAATTTTCAACAAAAATTTTCATATCTCCCTTAAACATGAATGTTAAGCATGAATAAATCAGAACAAAACATTCATTCAACAATATATTATAACAGAACATAATATAACAAAACATTTTCATGCATCGACATTCACATGTAAGCAAGCAAAAATCAGCAATAAGCGATAAGCAATAAGCAAACAAACATGCAAATGGAATAATAAACACATTCATACATAAACACATCTCCCCCTTTTTGACTTTCAGCAAAAAATAAACAAGGAGACTTAAAATGTTGGGATGGTTAACAAAATATTGTTTGATACCAAAATAAAAATATTGTTCATCAATCATTAGCAACTGAAATTACTTCCTGGACCTCCTCTTCCTTTTCTTGGAAGGTTTTGGTTTTCCAGGGGTAGTCGTTTCATCAACAGTTGGATTAATGGTTTGGATTGGAGTAGTCTCAACAACATCAACATCAACTATTTGACCCTCAACAACAACCTCTTGCTCATCATCTCCCTTTTTCTCTGCCTCCTCCTATGCTTCTTCTTCCTTCTCTTTAGCCTCCTTTGCCTCCTCCATGACCTCATCCGCTTTAGGCACAGCAGCATCACCATCAACAACCTCTTCTTCTTCTACCACATCTTCTACTACCATTCCTTTCATTTCTTTCATAAAAGTGTCTAACATAAAAGTGAGAGTAGATACTTTATCATGCAATGCCAGTAGGGAAGATTTCATTTCACCAACCTCCAAGTCTAGAGACTGAAGTCGGGAAAGAGTGGTGTGTTCTTTGATGTGAGGTTCAAGACTGTAAACCGCTTACCATGAATCTTTTGAAGATCCTCTTTATCAGTTTAAGACAAATTTGAGTACAACTCATATTTGCCATGCACTTTGAAAATACCAAGAGGCGGGAGGATTTCATTAGACAACAAAATAGGACTAGAACAATCCACTTCCTCTAACTCAGAGAGCAGATTGAAATGATCAAAGATCAATGTCAAAAGATTGGAATAAGGAAGAGAACAATTGCGAGAATGTGAGCAACAAAACCGCATTGTTGAGAAGATAATAGAAGAAAAATCAACATTTTTCAGAGAAGAGATTTTCCACATCAGTATGAGATGAGCATCAGTAACCAGTTCACAAGAGGTGTTGCGAGAGAAAACGATTCTTACAAGAATGTAGTGTAACAATTTTCCATTAAGATTCAAAGCATTGTGAGTTATTTGTTTAGTAGAAGAGAAATCAGAATATGATTCGAGAATAAACATATCCTTAGCATTTTGTAAGGCCAAAATGTTAGGGGTTTGATCATCAGTTTCATGAGAAAATTTGAAAATGTCATTCATTAGGGTTTTCGAGATGATAATCTCTTGACCTTTTACAAAACTTCTCAAAGCTTGTTCTCCATCAACCATAATAAAAGATAAGTTCGAATAGAAAACTTTTACAAGAGTTGGATAAGTAGTAGAACCAGGACTTAGTAACATACCAGGAGTAGATTGAATAAAAACAGAGATGATTTCAATGTCTTCAAACAAGAAGAAATTATAATCAAGAATATCAACAAAAGAAAGTGATCTTTGTCGAAAAATATCAACCCATCTCCCATAAGCAGTATGGTTTTCAAACCATTGTTTAGGAACATCAAAAGTGTTTAATGGTGAGTGAACAATAGGGGTAATAGGTTCAGCCATTTGAGATTTAGACGATTCTCCTTTTTCGGATTTTGAAGAGGATTTGCTTAGTCTTATTTTAGGTGTCATTGAAGAAGATTTTGAAAAGCTTGAAAAGGAAAGTGAAAGAGACGGTTTGAGTAGGAAATCAGAAAGAGATTCTGTGAGCAAATGAATGAGCAAAGCGTATTCACTCGCTATTTAAGAAGTATAGTACAATGCATTTGTACTTTCAATAAATTGATTTGACAACACAAGGAATGCAAAGGGTGTGTGGAGCTTGACCGGTTTGTTCATCAAAGTGAACAAGTGTTTGATTTGGGTTTTTAACCGTGAACAAATGGAAATGCAATTATGAGATTAATTGGATTTTAACCAAAATCATGAACATGTTTTTAATGCATTGATGATGTTCACAAATAATTTAAACAAACAATTTTGTTTTAAAATAATTAAGTATCCTTTATTAATTAAAGGTATTTAATTATAAATCCCATATTTATAAAACAAATAATTTTTAAGAAATTGAAATCAAATTTTCAATTCTCAAATACATGCATAAACACACATATAATCACAATAATATGTAATGCTCCCCCTTAATACATACTAGGTATCAAGTAACAATTAACGTTTAATATTTAAATATTTTACTCTTTATCATTACTCTTTGTTATAACTCTTTGTTATTACTCCCCCTTAATTCATGCAACGTCATTTAGCATGCCAAGTTCCATACGTATATAAGCAAAACGATCAGCACTTAAAGGTTTTGTAAATATATCCGCTAATTGATTTTCAGTAGATATAAAAGATAAAGAAATATTACCTTTTTCAACATGATCTCTTATAAAATGGTGACGTACCTCAATGTGTTTAGTACGAGAATGTTGCACAGGATTCTTTGTAATACAAATTGCACTTGTATTATCACACTTTATTGGTATACCTTTGAAATCAATTCCAAGGTCTCTAAGTTGTTGAGCAATCCATAAAATTTGAGAGCAACATGCACCGGCAGCTATGTATTCAGCTTCAGCTGTAGATAAAGCAACTGAATTTTGCTTTTTAGAATACCACGAGATCAATGAATTTCCTAAAAATTGACATGATCCTGAGGTGATTTTTCTATCAACTTTGTATCCAGCATAATCAGCATCTATAAAGCCAATTAAACTAAAATTTCCACAACAAGGGTACCATAGACAAAAGTCTTTAGTCCCATATAAATATCTAAAGATTCTCTTAACTACTGTTAAGTGAGATTCTTTTGGGTTAGCTTGAAAACGAGCACATAAGCAAACACTAAACATAATATCAGGACGACTAGCAGTTAAATACAATAAAGAACCAATCATACCTCTATAAGTCTATTGATCAACACTCTTACCATTTATATCTTTGTCTAGACTTAGTGTTGTACTCATAGGCATATTAACTTCTTTACATTAATCCATATTGTACTTCTTTAACAAATCTCTAACATATTTACTTTGACAGATAAATATGCCATCTTTCTTTTGTTTTATTTGTAGTCCAAGAAAGAATGTTAAGTCTCCCATCATGCTCATTTCAAACTCTTTGCACATAATCTCAGAAAATTCCTTGCATAAAGAATCATTAGTAGCTCCAAACAATATATCATCAACATATACTTGAACAACTAGAATATCTTTTCCTTTAGTTTTAATGAAAAGTGTTTTATCAATTTTACCTCGTTGAAATTTATTTTGAAGTAGATGTGAGCTAAATCTGTCATACCAAGCTCTTGGGAGCTTGTTTCAAGCCATATAACGCTTTATTTAGTTTGAACACATGATTAGGTAGATCAGAATTTTCAAAGCCGGGTGGTTGTTTAACATATACTTCCTCTTGCAAGTATCCATTTAAGAATGCACATTTAACATCCATTTGATATAGTTTAATATTCATGTATGAAGCAAAAGCAAGCATAATACGAATAGATTCTAACCTTGCAACTGGTGCGAAAGTTTCATCATAATCTATACCTTCTTCTTAATTATAGCCTTTAGCTACCAGTCTTGCTTTATTCCTTACAATGTCTCCATCCTCATTGAGTTTATTACGAAAGACCCATCTTGTTCCAATGATGGTACGATCTGGAGGTCTTTCAACTAGATCCCAAACTTTGTTCCTTTCAAATTCATTCAATTCATTTTGCATTGCAATGATCCACTCTGGTTCTTGTAATGCTTCTTTAACATCTTTAGGTTCTACAAGAGAAACAAAAGCAGAAAATGCACATAGATTTTTAAGAGAGGATCGAGTTTGCGTACCTTTGTTTGGATCACTTATAATGTTTTCTGGAGGATGTTGATATGACTTTCTAATTCTTCTTCGTAGTATGGATGGTGTGTTTTCATTCAAAGAAGTTGTACTTACTGCATTTGAGGTATTTCTAATTGGTGTTTCAAAAGCAGTATGTTCTGGAACTATCTCAAGTTCTTGAGGTTGCGTCTCAAGATCAGACTGTGAGTCTTCAATGTTAACAACCTGTTTACCTTCATCCTCAATACTTTGTATGGTATCCTGCAAGTTAATCTTTTTAACTGCATTAACATTTTTAATATCCAGTTCATCATCACTTAAATCATCAAAATGTTTATTAAGGTTTAACTCCTTAAATCCTTCATTTAATGTTTCATTTTCGGATTCATCAAAAACGATATGTATACTTTCTTCAACTATACTTGTACGTTTGTTTAGCACTCTATGAGCTTTACTATTTAGTGAGTATCCAAGAAATATACCTTCATCACTTCTAGCATCAAATTTACCTAAATTGTCTTTACCATTATTATGAATAAAACATTTGCAACCAAATGGTCTAAAGTATGCTATATTCGGTTTTTTTCCTTTGAATAACTCATAGGGAGTTTTTTTAAGTATGGGTCTTATAAGGCATCTATTTAAAACATAATTAGCTGTGTTAATAGCCTCAGCCCAATAGTGTTTAGCTAATCCATTTTCAATAAGCATTGTCCTAGCCATTTCTTCTAAGGTTCGATTTTTTCTTTCCACTACACCGTTTTGTTGGGGTGTCCTAGGAGCTGAAAAGTTATGGGTTATTCCATATTTTTCACAAAAGGAGTCAAAGCCTAGTTGGTCAAACTCTCTCCCATGGTCACTTCTAATCGAGACTATTGGAAGGTTCAGTTGAGTTTGCATTTCTTTACAACGTCTTGAGAACGGTTTCAGAGCTTCACTTTTAACCTTTAAAAAATCAACCCACGTAAATCTAGAATAATCATCAACTATAACTAAGATGTAAGATTTACCTCTTATGCTCCGTACACGCATTGGTCCACACAAATCAATATGTAAGAGTTCACATGGTCTTGATGTACTTACCATTTTCTTCGGTTTGAATGAACTACTTACTTGTTTACCTTTAATGCATGCGTCACAAATAGGACTTTGTTTATATTCAAGAGCTGGAAGTCCCTTAACTAGATCTTTACTTACCAACTTCTGCATGGTGTGAGTATTGATATGCCCAAGACGTCTATGCCATAGTTTTGGATTATCTGTAATAGCTTTCAAGCACTTGAAATTCTGAGCTGCAATTTCGTTAGTATGCAACGCATAAACATTATCATTTCTAAGAGCAGTAATGAGAGTATCTCCGGTATTAGGATTTTTAACAACACATTTTTCTTTGTCAAATATTACTTCATTACCTTTATCACATAGTTGAGACACACTTAGCAAATTAAATTTTAGACCTTCAACTAAATAAACATTATCAATAGTTTTAGATGGATTCTTGCCAATTTTACCAACGCCTAAAATTTTGCATTTACCTTTATCTCCTAATGTGATTGAGCCATTGCATTTTTCTTTTATTTCATAAAATAAAGAGATTTTACCACTCATATGCCTCGAGCATCCACTATCTAAAATCCACTTTTGTTTAACCTACAAAACAAAAAAAATAACCTTTCTCAACCTTACTTGGCTATCCAAGTGACAAATTTGGAACCATATTCGGGATAGACCATGTTGGGTGGTCTTGTCCCTTTAGGAACCCATATTTGCTTTATCTGTCCACGTAATTCAAGAGGAAAGGAATTCTTGATAATATAATTTTCCTTACGTCTGTAAGGACATGCAAATCTTATATGTCCTTCTTTGCAACAAAATGTGCAAGTAGGAGTACGTTTATGTTTATATGCACCTTTCACAAATGTGGTTTTACTCTTATATTTATGTGTAACATTATTGTTGAAATACACGAAGATGGTCGAATGCAACAAGAGGGGGGGGGGGGGGTGAATTGTTGTGTATCTAACTTTAGTTAGTTTTTCTTGTAATTTGCGGAATTTTAACAAACAAAATAAAACTTAAACGTAAAAAGCAAAAGATAAAAAGGAGATAAAGATTTTACGTGGAAACCTTCTTGGCCTAATAAGAAGGAAAACCACGACCCCCCGAGATTTCAAAAATTCTCACTATGTTTTAGGCAATCAATTACAATTACATAAAACAAATATGCTTCACTTGAAGCTTCACTACTCTAGGCCTAATTCTCTTCTCTTCTTTTCTCCTTCTCTTTCTCTTCTCACGCTTCTCTATTCCCTTAGACTTCCCTTAAGTCTAATTACAATAAAAACACTCAATTACCCTTACAAGGCCAATTCTTAAGAAGATTAAAATTAAGTAGTTGCTCAAGAAAAATATAATGAATTAATTGGCATTAAAATAACTTTGAATATTTTTCTTATTTTGATCTCACCTTACGGACACTCTAAGATGGATATCGGTTTGAGCAAAGTTCCTCCTATTTATAGTGGGAACAGACAGCAGTTACCTCAGGCACACCTCCCACTATCATCCACGTTCTCAAAACAAGGATAGTGGAATTGCCAAAAGAATAAATAACCGGCTGTCATTTGCTCAAAGATAAAATCAGTTTCCTTAAGCTAAAAATAGCATAGGAGTTAAAAAGAACAAGATCCTAAAAAATAGAAGATCTTAATCTTAAAATGAAAAAGTCTTAGGCTATTTTTAGATAGTCTAAAAATAGTTTTGCCAATCAATTTATTAAATAATTAAGCAACTAATTAAACTCTTAACCTTTTACATTGACTAAAAACAGAAAACCTAATTTTCGTAACTTCCAGTCAATGTCTTCTCCAGACATGTATCGTGGGGAACAGCGCATTGTCTCCATCTACAACTTTCGTCAGGACTTTAACTCTAGGAACAGTAAACTGACTTCTAAAGCAATTGCCCAACTTCTTGGATATTTGAGACATGTACAACTTCCACGAACAAAGTCATAGGCTTCATCAACGATTAACACAATCGGATTTTTACCTACAAAACAATCTCTAAAATATGTTTGTTTATTTAAAAGTGAAGTCATCATCAAAACCTAAGAGGCCAACAAATTCCCTCTTTTTGATGATGACAAACTTTATAAACAAACTTAAGTATACTAGAGTAAAGCAAATGTTGAAGAGCATGTTAGAGATTAAAACAACTCTTCTTAACTTCGTAAATATAATTTATCAAGCATATCATAAACCAACTTACTCTATAAAACATAATATCAAATATGTTTTAAAAATTTCAAAAATAATTAAACTAAAATAAACTAATATAAAATAGACTAACAAAAAGTATTAAGTATTTTCAAGAGAAACAACTTTAAACCATTTAAACCAAAACAAACAATAAACCAAAACAAACTATTAACCAAAATAACCGTAATGTTAAAAACACACTTAAAAAAAACAGAATGTTTTAGCATAAACATAATTTGCAGTTAGCAGCATAATCTTTTGCACACAACACAAACACATTATCTCCCATAATTGAATCAATATGAATCAATTGAGATATGTACACAAACATATTATCTCCCATAATTGAATCAATATGAATCAATTGAGATATGTAACTGTCAATTCACACAGCTCCTCTTAAGTTTGTGCATTCTCTTCCCCCTTTTGTCATCAATCAAAAATAAGATAAGGAATACCAATCCTCAGCACAAAACATATAGAATTTTCAGTGATGAAAGCAAGAAACAATAATAAAAGTAAGTGCCATGAAACAATCAAACCTGCATATAGTTAGTTGTCACAGACCATTAATAAAAGTAAAGAAAAGTAGCAAATGTTCAACGTAACAACAATAATGTACCCCAGATGGTACAAAGTAAAAAGTGAAATTGTTTGTGAAATGCAACAGCCATTCAAATCTTAAAAAAAATAGGGAGAGGGTTCAAGGGGCAGTCTCTTCTTCATCCACATATTCGGTCTGCACTTCTACTGTATCCAACTTTGCACCAAGACGATTCTCCATCATGGTAAGTTGATCAACAATTGAAGCGAGTGAGACACGAACTTCATCTTGAAAAGCACTGAATTGAGACTGTAGGTCAATGAGCTTGGAGAGAACAGAATGTGTGGAAGCTGTAGAGATAGGATCAGCACAACCAATACTAGGAGATGATGGAAATGGTGGTGGTGTAAAGTGAATAGGTGATGGAGGTGGTGATGGAGAGTGATTTGTTGGTGGAGTGGTTGGCTTAGGAGAGAGAGGTTCATTTGATGTAGGCTCAGGAATGGTTTCAGTGATATCATCAACCATTGCAGCCTTTCGTTTTGAAGCAAGCCTCTTACTCTTCCTTTGAATAGCTTTACCCTTCCTCCTTAATGCAATCACAACCTCTTCATCACTGGAATCATGACAGAGATCATGAGGCACTTCTTCTCCTAAAGCTTCTTCCTCTCCTTGTTCCCCCTCTTTTCTTGCCCCCTCTTCCTGTTCCCCTTCTTCTCCTTCTTCAGTGGGAACAGGCCCTTGTTCTTCCTCCTCTACTTCCTCTTTCTTTTCTTTTTCATTTTCTTTTTCATCTTCATTTTCTTTTTCTATATTTTCTTCTTTTTCTCTTTCTTCTCCTTTTTCCTTCTTTATTTTTACTTCTTTTTCAATTTCTTCTTCTTCTTCATCTATTTCCTCCTCATCAGAACCTACATCAATTATTTCTTCTGATTCATTTATTAACACCCCTTCATCATTTAGTTTGAGATGCAAATTCTTCAGACATCTTGCACCAATTTTCATATTGGGACCCATTGGGAACTCCAGCCCATCCAATGGTACCCCAAACTTGCGAAAAATCCATGTTAACAGCCCCCCATAGCCAACAACATTCTTTTTCTCAATGCAGTCAGATAAATGTGATATCATCAAAGATGGAAAATTTATTTTTATTTGATTATCCATGCAATAAATCAAGGTTGCATCACGTAGACTCACTTCACTCCTCTTGGAGTTTCGGGACAAAATGAATCTTCGTGCAACATTGTAAAGTAATTTATGCATTGGAGATAAGACATTGTGACTGATTTTACCCTTCTTTTGTGCAACCCCTAAAAACTTAAAAATCGTTTTTTCATTTATTCCTAAAAAAACTATCTTTGCACCAACACAATATGTATCAAACCCAACATTTGGAACATTGAACCATTCCCCCAACAATGCGCTATTAAACTCTAATTTTATGTTCCTAACCATACTAGAACACATTCCACAGTCATTGGAAAAGTTTGAAATAAACTCTCGCATAATGTTTGGGAAAATGGGATTACAACTAAACTCAGTCATCAAAACCTCCCATTCTTGAAATTCTAAAATAGTATGAAGTTGAGGAAAGTGTGTAGAGTCATACTAGTACTTATCTACCCCAAATCCGACGGACATTTCCTTTGCAATCTCTTCAGCACTGTTAGGATCAACTTGCTTCAAACGCTTGACCGCTTTGAAGGATGATTCACCTTTTGGTGAGAATATTTTTCGTTTTGTTCCAACATTTTCAGTAGTTTCTTGGGATGGTGATGGTGCAGCGTTCAGTAATGGGGGTGGATGAACAATTTTTAAGGGTTTTGGCTGGATGTTTTGGTGGGATATAGAGGCTTTCTTTCCTGATTTAGAAGTTTTCTTGCTTGATTTTGGTGTTTTCATGTTTGAATTTTGAAAGGTTGAGAGAAGAAGAAGGACGGTTTCTTGAGACGGTTTTGAAAAGGGATGAAGATAGTTTGAGTGATTTGATGTGTTAGGGCCTTTTTAAAGATGGCTGACGGTTACCTCACGTCCCATCTCATCAATGCCATTCATCATGGCTTTTGATATGGAAGGATTGAGTGGATTTGGAATTGAATTTTGGATTAAACCGTTTCCCCTTAAAATTTTTATTTATATAAGTTTAAAATGGCTAAACATTTTTCAAACAATATGATAATATAATTTATGATATCAAAATAAAATACGAAATTAAAATAAAGTAATTAAAAAAATGAATTATAATATTATAAAATATTATAAAGAAAATAACAAACATATTGCTTTGGTCTGATCAAATTAACAACATGCAAACAAGAGAATATTCATAGTACAAACTTTATTACGTGTTTACCTGATCCATGCAATAATTGATTTTCAATCGAAATATTGAGGTTGATTCCTGACCCTCTTTTTTCATGATGCTTCATTGGGAATTTTATGCAACCAACTTTAGTGGAGCTTGATCATACCAAGTTCCAATCTCATCTTTTCATATTGTTCCCTTGGAAGTGGTTTGGTCAGAATATCTGCAACTTGTTCATTAGTATTGACATGCTTTAATACAATATTTTTATGTTCTACGTTATCCTTAAGAAAATGATGTCTAATATGTATATGTTTAGCTCGTGAATGATGCACTGGATCTTTAGATATACATATGGCACTGGTATTATCACAATAAATAGGAATACATTCAACTTTAATACCAAAATCTCTTAGTTGCTGTTTTATCCAAAGCATTTGGGAACAGCAAGCTGCTGCTGCTACGTATTCAGCTTCGGCTGTGGATAATGCAACCGTGTTTTGTTTCTTAGAGCTCCATGAAACTAAACATGAGCCAAGAAATTGTACCATACCTGACGTGCTTTTTCTATTGACTAGATCACCTGCATAATCTGCATCACTAAAGCCTTTTAAATCATAAACATCACTTTTAGGATAAAATAGGGACAAGTCGTCTGTTTCCTTCAAATATCTTAAAATCCGTTTTACTGCTGTGAGATGTGATTCTTTGGGGTTGGACTGAGATCTAGCACATAAACCAACACTAAATGAAATATCGGGTCTACTTGCAGTTAGATATAATAAGGAACCTATCATGCCTCGATACATTGTTTGATCTATGTTAGTTCCTTTTAGGTCTTCATCTAATCTAACATTTGTAGCCATGGGTGTATGGTTGGTTTTAGTAGCCCATACTTCTTAAGAAGTTCTTTTATGTATTTTTGTTGATGAATAAAAATACCATTTTCAGTTTGTTTAATTTGCAAACCAAGGAAGAAATTTAATTCTCCCATCATGCTCATTTCAAATTCTGTGCCCATAAGGTTGGCAAATTCTTTACATAACAAATCATTGATCGCACCGAAAATAATATCATCAACATAAATTTGAACAACTAAAATATCATAACCTTTATTCTTAAAGAATAAGGTTTTATCAATTTTTCCTCTTACAAAGTTATTTTGAATCAAAATCTTTGATAGTCTTTCATACCATTGCCTAGGAGCTTGCTTCAAGCCATATAAAGCTTTGTCAAGCTTGTAGACATGATCAGGACAAGAGGTATTCTCAAAACCTGGGGGTTGTTCAACAAAAACTTCTTCATCAAGAAAACCATTTAAGAAAGCACATTTCACATCCATTTGATATAACTTAAAGTTCATAAATGCAGCAAAAGAAATTAAAATTCTAATAGCCTCTAACCTTGCTACCGGAGCAAATGTCTCGATGTAATCAATACCTTCTTGTTGATTATACCCTTTGACCACGAGTCTTGCTTTGTTTCTTACAATTATTCCATGCTCATCTAGCTTATTCCGAAATACCCATTTCAAACCAATTACCTTCTTGTGTTTTGGTTTGGGTTCCAAGTGCCATACCTTATTTCTTTCAAATTCATTTAATTCATCTTGCATGGCTACTATCCATTCGGAATCCTTTAGAGCTTCTTCGTGATTTTTGGATTCAAGTGATGATAGGAACGCAAAATGTGCACAAAAGTTTCTCAGTTGGGATCTGGTTTGTGTTTCCTTATTCATATCACTTATAATCAGATCAAGAGGATGATAACTTTGATATTTCCAAGGTTTAGGCACAAATTCTCTGGAGGGAACAGTAGCATGTTCTGATTCAGCATCTTGATTTGCATTTTGTTCAGCTACTGGATCATCTTGGTCATCTGTGGGAATAGTTGGATTGGGAACAGTCCGCTGGTCCTGTTGTGCTGGCAGTTCCTGGATTTGGTCAGTTTCTCCTGCCTCTTCTTGTATTGGCTGTTCACTTGTTGTTCCTAGATCTTGCATTTTAACTCCTTCATCATCATCTTCTAAATTTGCAAGACCTATTTTAATATTATTTGTTTCCTGTTCACTTGTTGAAAAGTTAGTTTCATCAAAAATTATGTGAATAGATTCCTCTACGCACATTGTTCTCTTATTGTAAACTCTGTAAGCTTTGCTATGTGATGAATAACCAAGAAACACTGCTTCATCACTTCTTTCATCAAATTTACCTATATTTCGTTTTCCATTCACATGAACAAAACATTTGCATCCAAACACACGAAAATAGGAAATATTGGGTTTGACACCTTTGAGCAATTCATAGGGTGTCTTAGAAGTGATTGTTCTTATTAACACACGATTCAAAATATAGCATGCAGTATTAACGGCTTCGGCCCAAAAATTTCTAGGTAGACCACTAGCAATCAACATAATTCTAGCCATTTCTTCTAGGGTTCTATTTTTCCTTTCTACCACTCCATTTTGTTGTGGTGTTCTAGGAGCGGAAAAATTGTGATTTATACCATGTTCATTGCAATAATTCATAAAGTTTGAATTTTCAAATTCTTTGCCATGATCTGATCTTATGTGAACAATTAGATTGTTGGTAGATTTTTGAGTTTTGTTGGCAAAAGAAACAAACTCATCAAAAGCTTCATCTTTGCTTGCTAAAAATATAGTCCAGGTAAATCTACTATAGTCATCAACTATGACAAACACATATCTTTTGCCACTGCGGCTTTGTGTTCTCATAGGTCCACATAGATCCATATGAATTAATTCTAATGGTCTAGAGGTAGTCACCAGATACTTTGATTTAAAGGATGACCGCACATGTTTTCCTTTAGCACAAGGATCACAAATTTCATTTTTGAGGAATTTTATTGCTGGTAATCCTCTTACTAGGTCTTTTGATCTTAAGGTGTTAATCAATGAATAGCTAGCATGACCTAGACGCTTGTGCCAAAGCAGTGGGTCTTCTTCTATAACGCTTAGACATATTAGACTGGTTTTGGGAACAGTGTCCAGGTCCACTACATAAGTGTTCCCTTTTCTGATTCCCTCAAGCACAGGGCCTCCTGTGTTGTTCCTAGAAATTATGCATCGTTCAGAAGTAAACTTAACAGAGTTACCTTTGTCACAAAATTGAGAAATACTTAAAAGATTGTGTTTTAAATTCTCGACTAAAAATACAATGTCAATGGCATGGGAACTTGACCTTCCAACCTTTCCTTTGTCGATTATCTCACCCATCATATTGTCACCGAAGGTTACAGTTCCCCCATCATATGCTTCAAGTGAGAGAAATTTAGATTTGTCACCCGTCATGTGCTTGGAACACCCACTGTCGAGATACCATGAGTTGTTCCCCCTCACTTGAACCTGCAAAGCAACTTAATGGTTAGGTACAGGAACCCAGTCATCCTTGGGTTCCCTGTCGATAATACTTGAATCACATTTCTTAATCCATATGCGTTCGACATAATTTTTATTTGCTTTGATGTGCTGTTCCCTTTTTACACATTGATTTTTCAGGTGTCCAGTTTTGCCACAAAAGGAACAGATTTTACTACTAGGGAGATCAACATAGAACTTTTTCTTTTTATTATTTTTATCATAACCTAGACCTTCTTTACCTTTTGGTTTAGCATTTAGAATCCATTTGGGAACTTCATTGATTTTCCCTTTTCCTCTTGAATTTATTTTATTTTTCAAATGTTCATTTTCTATTTCATAGGATTCTAATTTTGATTTCAACTGTTGAAATTCAGTGCTAACCATGTGAGTAGATATATTGTTTACATCTTTACTTAATCCTAACAATTTATTTTGATTTATTTCAATATTAAGAAAAATAAATTCCTGTTTCAATTTTTCAATTGTCTCTTTCAAAACAATATTCTGATCTAGCAAATTAAAAAATCTGCTTTGTACATCTATTCTAAATGAATTTAGGTAAGACACATGATCTTTGTTTGAGTTGAGGTCTTTCTCGATTTGGAGACACTTGATATTCTGTTTATCTAATTTCTCTTGTGTCTCCAAGAGCAACTTAATTAATTTATTCTTGCTGAGTTTAGATGGATGTTTAGGAAGTGTGTTATAAGACATTACCTCTTTTTCTTTGGACTCTTCATCCTTGCTGTGATGAGATGCCATGAGGCATAGGTTTGCTGTTTCTTCTTCCACTGGAGCTTCTGTCTCAGCCTCGCTCTCCGTATCACCCCAAGCTGCGATCATTGCTTTTCTAAAATCAGTTTTGAAGTTTCCCTTCTTATATTGTTTTCCAACTTCTCTTGCTTTTCCCTTGCCCTTCTCATTTTTCCATTGAGGGCAATCCTTGAAGAAGTGATCAGTGCTCCCACACTTGTGGCATTCAAAATTTGTCTTCAAGTTAGCAGTTCCCTTTTCTTTGCTGTTTCTTTGGTTTCTATATCTGCTGTTCCTGAAGAATTTTTTGAATTTACGTGCCAACATAGCAGCTTCCTCTTCACCAGCGTCTGACTCTTCACTATCATCCTCTGCCAGAGCCAGTCCTTTATTACGGGAACTGTCAGCTGTTCCCAAATGCAATTCATGAGTCATGAGGGAACCAGCCAACTCTTCCAAATTAAACTTGGTGAAATCTTTCGATTCCTGAATGGCTGTGACCTTAGCTCTCTAGCGTTCGTCTTGAGGAAGAGTCCTAATTATTTTCCTAACTTGTTCATCAACGGGAATAATCTTACCAAGAGAGACCAATTCATTCGTGATATTTGTGAACCTGGTGAACATCTCTTGAATGTTCTCTCTAGGTTCCATAACAAACCTTTCATATTTGGACATTAGGAGGTCAATCTTGGAGCGCTTCAGTTCGCTGGTACCTTCATGGGTAACTTCTAGCAGGTCCCAAATCTGCTTGGCAGTTTTGCAACCCATAATACGATTGTGCTCATTAGGACCAAGTCCACAGTGAAGTAATTTAATAGCAAGAGCGTTCATCTCCATTTTTTGAAAATCTTCCTTTTCATATTCAGTGATTGGTTTTGGAACAGCTTCATTGTTGGATTTGATGATCGTCACCTCAAAATCTCCAATTTCAATGACTCTCCATACCTGGTAATTTTCAGCCTTTATAAAAATTTCCATCCTATTTTTCCAGTAGGTATAAAATTTCCCATCGAACATAGGTGGCCTTTGCGTAGAGTACCCTTCTTCCATGCGTTCGTTCATCTTCAACATCTTGCCAGGGAATAGGATACTGCTCACAGGGTTTCCTGATTAAATGAGGAACAGGGCTCTGATACCAATTGTTGAAATACACGAAGATGGTCGAATGCAACAAGAGTGGGGGTGAATTGTTGTGTATCTAACTTTAGTTAGTTTTTCTTGTAATTTGCGGAATTTTAACAAACAAAATAAAACTTAAACGTAAAAAGCAAAAGATAAAAAGGAGACAAAGATTTTACGTGAAAACCTTCTTGGCCTAATAAGAAGGAAAACCACGACCCCCCGGTATTTCAAAAATTCTCACTATGTTTTAGGCAATCAATTACAATTACATAAAACAAATATGCTTCACTTAAAGCTTCTCTACTCTAGGCCTAATTCTCTTCTCTTCTTTTCTCCTTCTCTTTCTCTTCTCACGCTTCTCTATTCCCTTAGACTTCCCTTAAGTCTAATTACAATAAAAACACTCAGTTACCCTTACAAGGCCAATTCTTAAGAAGATTAAAATTAAGTAGTTGCTCAAGAAAAATATAATGAATTAATTGGCATTAAAATAACTTTGAATATTTTTCTTATTTTGATCTCACCTTACGGATACTCTAAGATGGATATCGGTTTGAGCAAAGTTCCTCCTATTTATAGTGGGAACAGACAGCAGTTACCTCAGGCACACCTCCCACTATCATCCACGTTCTCAAAACAAGGATAGTGGAATTGCCAAAAGAATAAATAACCGGCTGTCATTTGCTCAAAGATAAAATCAGTTTCCTTAAGCTAAAAATAGCATAGGAGTTAAAAAGAACAAGATCCTAAAAAATAGGAGATCTTAATCTTAAAATGAAAAAGTCTTAGGCTATTTTTAGATAGTCTAAAAATAGTTTTGCCAATCAATTTATTAAATAATTAAGCAACTAATTAAACTCTTAACCTTTTACATTAACTAAAAACAGAAAACCTAATTTTCGTAACTTCCAGTCAATGTCTTCTCCAGACCTGTATCGTGGGGAACAGCGCACTGTCTCCATCTACAACTTTCGTCAGGACTTTAACTCTAGGAACAGTAAACTGACTTCTAAAGCAATTGTCCAACTTCTTGGATATTTGAGACATGTACAACTTCCACGAACAAAGTCATAGGCTTCATCAACGATTAACACAATCAGATTTTTACCTACAAAACAATCTCTAAAATATGTTTGTTTATTGAAAAGTGAAGTCATCATCAAAACCTAAGAGGCCAACAATTATTATAACCAATACCACGTTTATCACTAGTTGGTTTTTGTCGTGTAAGCATTTTAGTGAATTTGGATTCAGATTCATTTAGCTTGGTTAATGCTTGTAAATTTTTCTCTGACTCATTTTTCAAAGTTTTGATCCTGGCTTCAAGATCATTGTTCTCATTCTTAAGGTCAATAAGCTGTTTAGTCTGGCTGAGATTCTGTTCTTTCAAGACCTTGACAGTCTTTTCAAGTTTAATTTTTTCAGCCTTTAGCGAATCATTTTTATTTATGATACTTCACAACCTTCAGCATAATGTCGTATTCTATCTACTAAGATATCTTTCTCATCTTTTAAAATCTTTTCAATTTGAAACATATTGACGAGAGTTGTAACTAATTCATCTTTTGAGCATGTGTTAAGATAGTCACGTACCTCTTTATGATTTTGATCTAAATCATCATTTTCATCATTATCAGCCATAAGACATACATGAGCTTGTCCATCTTCAGTTTCAGATTCGGATGATCCTTCGGAATCACTCCAAGTTGCAACCATCGCTTGTTTGTTCTTGTT
>NC_080049.1:17197490-17208062 GCF_026212465.1 Amaranthus tricolor
CGCATGAACTTTGTTATTTTCATGTGATTATTTTTGGAAATCTACAAGAAATATTTTGTTTTGAAAATTGCCAATTAACTTATAATATTTACTTGAGTAACTCATTGATTTTATTTTTAAGAGTTTATTCTTTTTGTAAGGGTTTTTGAGAGAACTTGTAATTAGACTCGGGTGAGTCTAAGGGGGAATTAGATAGCTTTGAGTGAAGCTATTGAGGTGCTTAGCTTTTAGTGAAGCTGAGTTTGTTGCTTTGAGTAAAGCATTTTGAGAGAGAAGAGTTGGCCTTGTTGATTCGCTTCGAGTGAAGTAAGGTGTTTATTGTAATTGTAACTAATTGCCTTAAACATAGTGGAGTATTTAGAAATTCCGAGGGGTCGTGGTTTTTCCTTCTGATTAGGCCCAGAAGGTTTCCACGTAAAAATCGTTTGTCTCTTTTATTATTTTGCTCTAAGTTAAAGCTTTATTTATCTTAATTCAATTCCGCAAAAACAGGGCAAGAACGCTTGAATTAGTAACAACAACAATTCACCCCCCCTCTTGTTACTGTTCCCGTTCTAAATTGAGTCTACATTTGGTATCACAGCCCTGTTCCCAGTAGATCAGGAAACCCTGAGGGCAGAATCCTGGTGTTCCCAAAAATGTCAATTATGAACGAGCGAATGGAAGAAGGGTATTCTACTCAAACACCGCCCATGTTCGATGGAAAATTCTATACATACTGGAAGAATAGGATGGAAATCTTCATCAAGGCAGAAAATTATCAAGTTTGGAGAGTCATCAAAATTGGAGATTTTGAGGTAACCATTACTAACTCCAACAATGAAGTAGTTCCCAAACCAATAACCGAATATGAAAAAGAAGATTTTCAAAAAATGGAATTAAACGATCTTGCAATAAAATTGCTTCACTGTGGTCTTGGACCAAATGAACACAATCGTATAATGGGGTGCAAATCTGCCAAGCAGATTTGGGACCTGCTAGCTGTTACCCATGAGGGAACAAGTGAAGTCAAACGTTCCAAAATTGATTTGTTAATGTCTAAATATGAAAGATTTGTTATGGAACCAAGGGAAAGCATCCAAGAGATGTTCACAAGGTTCACCAACATAACAAACGAACTTGTCTCTCTTGGAAGAATAATTCCCACCGATGAACAAGTAAGGAAGATCCTTAGGAGCCTTCCTCAAGATGAGCGCTGGAGGGCCAAGGATACTGCTATATAAGAGTCCAAAGATTTTACAAAGTTTAATCTAGAGGAGCTGGCTGGTTCCCTAATGAAGCATGAATTACATTTGGGAACAGCCGACAGTTCCAGGAACAAGGGACTGGCCCTGGCAGTTGGGGAACAGGACGATTCAGAATGCGATGAGGAAGAAGCTGCCTTACTGGTACGAAAATTCAAGAAGTTCTTTAGGAACAACAGGTATACAAATCAAAGAAACAACAAAGACAGAAGAACAAAAACCAATCTTGAATGCCACAAATGTGGAAGTACCGAACACTTCATCAAGGATTGCCGAATGTGGAAGAATGAAAAGGGCAAGGGAAAGACAAGGGATTCAAGAAGACCGTTGAACAAGAAAAACTTTAACAAGAGTGACTTTCACAAGGCCATGATCGCTGCATGGGGAGAGACTGAAAGTGATGATGAAACTGTTGTTCACGAAGAAGAAGAGACAACAAACCTATGTCTCATGGCTACGCATGAAAGCAAGGAGAAAGAACCCATAAGGAAGCAGATACATATCTCTAATCCATTTTCTATCCATCCATCCAATTTAAGTAAAAATAAATTAATTGAGTTGCTAAAGGAGACACAAGCTAAACTTGAAAATTGCAATGTTAAGTGTCTCCAATTAGAAAAGGAACTCAAGGTAACCAAAGACCATGTCTCCTATATAAACACCTTTAGATACGATGTCCAAAACAGATTTTTCGGTTTGTTGGATCAAAACATAATTCTAAAGGAAAATATGCAGAGAATTAAAAAGGAAAATGTTATTCTTAATATTCAGCTGTCGCAATTCAAATTATTAGGCTTGAATAAAGAATTGAATGATGCAACTACTAAAGATTTGTGCAATGATTTTCAAAACTTAAAGTTGAATCTAGAATCCAACAGTAACAATGATGATAAGCTTGAATTAAATTCAAGAGAAAAAGGGAAAATCAAAATTACTCCCAAATGGATTCAAGATGCCAAAAGTAAAAATTCAAAAGGCCTAAATTACTTTAAGAATAATAAAAAGAAGAAAGCTTACGTTGATCTTCCTAGTGACAAATTTTGTTCCTTCAGTGGAGGAACTGGTCATCTGAAGGACCAGTGCACCAAAAAGGAACAGTACACTGTCTCCAACAGAAATTATGTCGATAACATTCTGATTAAGAAAAATGATTCATGCAAAATCGACAAGGAACCCAAGAAAGTCTGGGTTCCTATAACTAACCATTAATTTCTTTTAGGTCCACAGTGAGGGGGAACAGCTCATGGTATCTCGACAGTGGGTGTTCCAAGCACATGACGGGTGACAAATCTAAATTTCTCTCACTTGAAGCCTATGATGGGGGAACAGTAACCTTCGGTGACAATATGAAGGGTGATTTAATCGCCAAAGGAAAAGTTGGAAGGTCATGTTCCCATGCTATCGATAATGTGTTTTTAGTCGAGAATTTGAAACATAACTTACTTAGCATTTCTCAATTTTGTGATAAAGGTAACTCTGTGAATTTTACTTCTGAAAAGTGCATTATTTCTAGGAATGACACAGGAGACATCGTTCTTGAGGGAATCAGAAAAGGGAACACTTATGTAGTGAACCTGGACACTGTTCCCAAAACCAGTCTAAGCGTTATAGAAAACGACCCACTTCTTTAGCATAAGCGTCTAGGTCACGCCAGCTATACATTGATTAATACATTAAGATCAAAAGACCTAGTTAGAGGACTACCAGCTATAAAATTCCTTAAGGATGAAATTTGTGATCCTTGTGCAAAAGGAAAACAAGTGAGGTCATCTTTTAAATCAAAGAATATTGTGACCACAACTAAACTACTTGAATTATTACATATGGACCTATGTGGACCTATGAGAACACAAAGTCGTAGTGGCAAAAGATATGTGTTTGTTATTGTTGAGATGATTACAGTAGATTTACTTGGATTTTATTTTTAGTTAGTAAAGATAAAGCTTTTAATGAGTTTGTTTCTTTCGCTAACAAAATACAAAAATCTACCAATAATCAAATTATTCACATAAGGTCAGATCATGGAAGAGAATTCGAAATTCAAGTTTC
Source organism: Amaranthus tricolor (assembly GCF_026212465.1). Lineage (NCBI taxonomy): Eukaryota > Viridiplantae > Streptophyta > Magnoliopsida > Caryophyllales > Amaranthaceae > Amaranthus > Amaranthus tricolor. The sequence goes on from NC_080049.1 coordinate 17,200,784, forward strand.
ATGAATTATTGCAATGAACATGGATTAAGTCATAATTTTTCGGCACCACGAACACCACAACAAAATGGTGTAGTAGAAAGGAAAAATAGGACTTTAGAGGAAATGGCAAGAACCATGTTAATTGCTAGTGGTCTACCTAGAAATTTTTGGGCCGAAGCTGTTAATACTACATGTTATATTTTGAATCGTGTATTAATAAGACCAATCACTTCAAAAACACCCCATGAATTGCTTAAAGGTGTTAAACCAAATATTTCCTATTTTAGTGTGTTTGGATGCAAATGTTTTGTTCATGTGAATGGAAAACGAAATATAGGGAAGTTTGATGAAAGAAGTGATGAAGCAGTATTTCTTGGCTACTCATCACATAGTAAGGCTTACAGAGTTTATAAAAAAAGAACAATGAGCGTGGAAGAATCCGTTCACATAATTTTCGATGAAACTAACTTTTTGTCAAGTGAACATGATACAAATAATTTTAAGATAGGTCTTGCAAATCTAGAGAATGATGAAGAAGAAATGAAAATGCAAGATCAAGGAACAGCAGGTGAACAGCTGATCCCAGAAGAGGCAGAAAGGAACGATCTTGATCAGGAACAGCTAGTACTTCAGAACCAACAGACTGTTCCGAATCCAGCTGTTCCCACAGAAGAGCAAGCTAATCCAGTAGCTGAACAGAATGACGATCAAGCTGATGAACCAGAACATACTACTGTTTCCACAAGAGAATTTGTGCCCAAACCTCGGAAATATCAAAGTTATCATCCTCTTGATTTGATTATAAGTGATTTGAATAAAGGAAAACAAACTAGATCTCAAATGAGAAACTTTTGTGCACACTTTGCGTTCTTATCATCACTCGAGCCCAAGAATCATGAAGAAGCTCTAAAGGATTCTGAATGGATCATGGCCATACAAGACGAATTAAATGAATTTGAAAGAAATAAAGTATGGCACTTGGAACCCAAACCAAAACACAAAGAGGTAATTGGTTTGAAATGGGTATTTCGGAATAAACTAGATGAGCATGGAATAATTGTAAGAAACAAAGCAAGGCTCGTGGTCAAAGGATACAATCAACAAGAAGGTATTGATTATACCGAGACATTTGCTCCGGTAGCGAGGTTAGAGGCTATAAGAATCTTAATTTCTTTTGCTGCATTCATGAACTTTAAATTATATCAAATGGATGTGAAATGTGCTTTCTTAAATGGTTTTCTTGATGAAGAAGTTTTTGTTGAACAACCCCCAGGCTTTGAAAATACCTCTTGTCTTGATCATGTCTACAAGCTTGATAAAGCTCTTTATGGCTTGAAACAAGCTCCTAGGCAATGGTATGAAAGACTATCAAAGTTTTTGATCCAAAATGACTTTGTAAGAGGCAAAATTGACAAAACCTTATTCTTTAAGAATAGAGGTTCAGATATTTTAGTTGTTCAAATATATGTTGATGATATTATTTTTGGAGCCACCAATGAACTGTTGTGTAAAGAATTTGCCAACCTTATGAGCACTGAATTTGAAATGAGCGTGATGGGAGAATTAAATTTCTTTCTTGGTTTGCAAATTAAACAAACTGTAAATGGTATCTTTATTCATCAACAAAAATATATAAAAGAACTTCTCAAGAAATACGGCTTGAATAATGCTAAAACCAACCATAAACCTATGGCTACAAATGTTAGATTAGATGAAGACTCAAATGGAACAAACATTGATCAAACTATGTATCGAGGCATGATTGGCTCTTTATTATATCTAACTGCTAGTAGACCCGATATTGCTTTCAGTGTTGGCTTATGTGCTAGATTTCAGTCTAATCCTAAAGAATCACATCTCACTGCAGTAAAACGTATTTTGAGATATTTGAAGGGAACAAACGAGTTGTCCCTATTTTACCCTAAAAGTGATGTCTATGATTTGAAAGGTTTTAGTGATGCAGATTGTAAAACGTCAGGTTTGGTACAATTTCTTGGCTCATGTTTAGTGTCATGGTGTTCAAAGAAACAAAACACTGTTATATTATCCACTGCCGAAGCTGAATACGTAGCAGCAGCAGCTTGCTGTTCCCAAATGCTTTGGATAAAACAGCAGATAAGAGATTTTGGTATTAAGTTTGAATGTGTTCCTATTTATTGTGATAATACCAGTGCCATATGCATATCTAAAGATCCAGTACATCGTTCACGAGTAAAACACATCCACATTAGGCATCATTTTCTTAAGGATAATGTTGAAAATAAAAATATTATTTTAAAGCATGTAAACACCAACGAGAAAATAGTAGATATCATGACTAAACCGCTTCCAAGGGAACAACATGAGAAAATGAGATTGGAACTTGGCATGATCAAGCTGCATTGAAGTGAGTGACATATGTGATCCTTAAAGACAGAATGAAAATTGAAAAGGTCGATCAACCACAAAATCTTGATTGAAAAATCGATTATCGAAAGGATTAGGTACACACTATTTGAAAGCATATATTGTGAATGCTCTTATGATTGCATGTTTAATTTGATCAGACTGTAGTAACATAAAATTTTCATTTATTTAATTTTCATAAAATATATTTACATATATTTATCCAGCAATTTCCATTAACATAGCGGGAGTTAAATCATCATAATTCTTCACTAAATCCGTCTGTTTCCATTTCACACTAGGTGTTCATACGCATAAATTAAATAAGGAATATGAAGCACCTAAACACACGTCCCCTCACATTCATTATATACACTCTCACAAGTTAAGCCCTAAACCCCTCATCCTCAATCGCAATCAACTCTGAGTCTCAATTCATCTTCATCTTCCCGAATATTCTGCCAAATTTCACTCCACAAACTCATCAAATAACCATGAGAACTAAGAGCTGTACACCAAAGATGAAACAACCCAAACCTTTAAAACTCATTCACCCAACACCTCTAATTACTGCACCTGAGTCTTCTTCAAGAGAACAACAGGGAACTCCGGTTGCCTCTGGAGTGCATGAAAGCATAAAGACAAAGAGAGACTCTATAGTAAAGAAAACGTCTTCAAAAAGGGCAAGAGTTGTTGTTCCAGTCAGTGCTGAAGAGTTATCCAAAGAGATGATTGTTGGTTTCGGACTTGACAATCAATGGTATGAATCCAATTTCTTTCTTCAATTTCAAGCAATCTTACAAAATCAATTTTGGGAATCTTTGATGGCAGAACACTGCTGTAACCCAATGTATCCCGAATTGATGCGTGAGTTCGTTTTAAACTTTTCCTTTGACAATGGCGTCTGTACGAGTGTGGTTAAGGGGATCAAAATTGAATTTAATAGTCTGATTTTAGGAGGATGGTTAGGTGTTCCCTCCACTGGATTTGATGTATACACTGTTGGGTCAAAAATCATTTTTTCTGAGATTGATGAGAAGGTTGTCTGGAAGTTTTTAGGGATAAAAAAAAGGGGAAAGGTTAGCCACAATGTGCTGTCTCCTATGCACAAGCTGTTATATAATATAGCACGAAGATTCATTTTGTCTCGCACATCTAAAAGAAGTGAGGTTAGTTTAAGAGATGCTACGTTAATATATTGTATGGCTAATAACATCAAAATTAACTTTCCCTCTTTGATGATCTCTCATTTGAGTGACTGTATTTCAAAAAGATATGTGATAGGATATGGTGGTTTGTTGACATGGATCTTTAGGAAGCTAGGTGTTCCTCTTGAAGGTCAAAATTTTCCCATGGGTCCAAATAACAAAATAGGTGTTAAGTGTCTGAATAACTTGCATCTTAAAGTAAATGAAAATGGGACTCTTGAGAATATTTGTGAACAATCTGATGTGATTTCTGACAACAAGGAGGGCACCAATGAAGGAGAAAATGAAGAAAAAGTTGAGGAGGAGGAATTAAATAAGAAGGAACAGAAGCCTGCTCCCTCTGCCACTGAGAAGGCAGAAGGGCATTCTAATAAGGAACGGGAGGAAAGTTCATGTAAGGGGGAAGCTGAGAAGGAAACTGTGAAGGAAGCTGTGGAAGAAGAAAAAGAGGAAAATTAGGAGGGTTCTTTGCCTAACAAGCAACATTCTGGTTCAACCCCTAGGAAGAGTCGAAGACTAGCTTCCAAAGGCAAAAGACCTGTTGTTATTCTTGACGATGACTCAACCTCATACACAACAGCTGAACCAAGCCATCCTTCCTCACCTAAACCAACCACACCTTCATCCCATAACTTTTCTTCACCACCACAGTCACCTATACCACCATCATCACCACCACCAGTACACACATCACCAAATCAAGGTTTAGGTGACACTACAGTTCCAACAGCCCATCTATCCTCCATTCTCCTGAAACTTAACGAATTGCAGTCCAGCTTCCTTGTTTTTAAAGATGAAATTCGTGTCTCTATAGCCTCACTATCTGCTTAAATGGACCAAATGGAAGTGCGTTTAGGGGCCAAGCTCGACACAGTAGAGGTGGAGACAGAATATATAGATGATGAAGCTCCTGCATCCTAATTCTTCCTGATACTTTTTAATATCTTCTTATTTTTTGCAACCATAACTTTCATCAAACAATCTTTTCATGTTTTTCAATTGTACTAGCTGGGGTATTGTTTGTCTAATTCATACTATGAACTACATTTTCTTTTATGCTACTAACTACCTGTGAAGATTAATCATAGCTGATCTTGTTTGCATTCATTGTTACTGCTTTTTACTCTGTGCATCTATGCTACTAACTACCTGTGAAGATTAATCATAGCTGATCTTGTTTGCATTCATTGTTATTGCTTTTTACTCTGTGCATCCTTATTCTCTCTTTGACTATGTCTATATGCTTAGTGCTGTGGTTTGATTGCTCCAATTCTTTTTGAATGATGTCAAAAGGGGGAATATTTGGTACAAACTTAAAGAATGTTGGAGTATGCTTAGTCTATATCTACATCTATTATGTTGGACATTAGGATTAAGGTTTATGATTCATGATCTAAGGCTGTTTGGCTGTGTGCTGCTGATGATTGTTTATTGCTTGATTGCTTGTTTGTTTGATTGTCAAAGTCCTTTTGTAATGCTGGATGCTCTGATGCTTATGATCACGATGAACTGTTTTGCTTGTTTAGATCATCTATTCACTTTTTGAGCTCTGATTGTATGCTCCAAATGATATTGTATGCTCCAAATTATACTGGAACCACTACTTATGTTCTATGCTGAAAATGTATGAGTTTTGTTGTGTTGTGTTTATTTTTTATTTTTAGAGTAATTTGATTCATAAAATGCTTGGTAAATTATATTTACTAAGTTAAGAAGAGTTGTTTTAATCTCTAACATGCTCTTTAATATTGGTTTTACTCTATATTGGTTTAAGTTTGTTTAAAAGTTTGTCATCATCAAAAAGGGGGAATTTGTTGGACCTCTTGAGTTTTGATGATCACTACACTTAAACAAATATGTTTTTAAGAGATTATGTGCAGGTCGATATCCGGTCGTAATTATGATCGTTGATAGTACCTATGGCTTCGTTCATGGAAATGTACGTGTCAAAAGGATTCAAGAGATGTTAGAAGAGTATATCACTTGGGATGTAAAATGGAGACAGGAAGTCTACTATTCCCAAGTTGGATGTTCTAGCTGAACTGAAATTCAGAGACAGCGCACTGTTCCGAACTGAAGTCAGCCTACGTCCGCAAAAATTTTGATTACTAATTAATTATTATTTTTTGTTGATGTAGAAAATAAAGTTAATATGTTGCAATTTTAATTTATTAAAGTTAATTGGCAAAAGATTTTCTAAAAAGATTTTTCATATTTACTTAGCATTATTTTAGGATCTATATTTAGTAAATATTGGATTTGCTAAATATAGGAACGGCTGCTGTTGAAGAGGTCTTAGCTATTATTATTTAACCGGTCTTTATCGTAGAAAATAGGTTATTGTTTCTATTTTTAGTAAGTACAACCGTTTCTATAAATAGCATAAAAGTTCCAGCAGTTATTACTGGAACAGGAACTGCTGTTTGTGAAACTTCTGCTTAAAGGGAACAGAACCTATTATTAGTAAATGGGAACAGCGGTTATTGTTGTTTTAACCGTATGCTTGATTTAATCAAGTCTTGTGGAAATAACCGTCTGTGTGATTAATCCACATTACTTCCATGATCTTTTTGATAAAGGAATAATGGATTGGATTATTCCATTCTCTTAGAGATTTTGTTTTTTTATAAATAGCTAGTGAATTCGGCTGTTCCTAAGTATCTAACGCATGAACTTGTTATTTTCATGTGATTATTTTTGGAAATCCACAAGAAATATTTTATTTTGAAAATTGCCAATTAACTCATGATATTTACTTGAGCAACTCATTGATTTTATTTTTAAGAGTTTATTCTTTTTGTAAGGGTTTTTGAGAGAACTTGTAATTAGACTCGGGTGAGTCTAAGGGGGAATTAGATAGCTTTGAGTGAAGCTATTGAGGTGCTTAGCTTTTAGTGAAGCTGAGTTTGTTGCTTTGAGTAAAGCAATTTGAGAGAGAAGAGTTGGCCTTGTTGATTCGCTTCGAGTGAAGTAAGGTGTTTATTGTAATTGTAACTAATTGTCTTAAACATATTAGAGTATTTAGAAATCCCGAGGGGTCGTGGCTTTTCCTTCTGATTAGGCCCAGAAGGTTTCCACGTAAAAATAGTTTGTCTCTTTTATTATTTTGCTCTAACTTCAAGCTTTATTTATCGTAATTCAATTCCGCAAAAACAGGGCAAGAACGCTTGAATTAGTAACCACAACAATTCACCCCCCGCTCTTGTTGCTGTTCCCATTCCTAATTGAGTCTATATATATATATATATATATATATATATATATATATATATATATATATATATATATATATATATATATATATATATATATATATATATATATATATATGTATATATATATATATATATATATGTATATATATATATATATATGTATATATATATATATATATGTATATATATATATATATATATATATATATATATATATATATATATATATATATATATATATATGTATATATATATATATATGTATATATATATATATATATATATATATGTATATATATATATATATATATATATATATATATATATATATATATATATATATATATATATATATATATATATATATATATATATGTATATATATATATATATATATATATGTATATATATATATATATTTATATACATATATATATATATATATATATATATATATATATATATATATATATATATATATATATATATATG
>NC_080049.1:17213162-17228162 GCF_026212465.1 Amaranthus tricolor
CTTCTTACAATGTTATAATATTCAACTCTTTATAATTAATAATGTTATGGACACGTATTGAACATAACATGAACTACGTACCCTCTAGTAGACGTATGTGTATCTGTTAGAGATCTTATAGTTTGATACGAAATAATTTTTTTGATAATAATATCCATAAATATAAAGAGGCAACGTTGTTAATTAATTTGCACAATGTATTCTACAATTATATATTTTTTGTATAATTTTATTTAGGATTACAATAATGTATTGTGTATAATTATAATTGAGTCAAATTAATAGGAAAACACGAACATAAGATAAAATTTAAAAATAGATCAAAAGACTAGTATTAGCAATATATTTTGTTAATATTATTACAATAAATTAGATTGACTTTATGTAATCCATGACCATATCATTGATTGCTTGATTCTAGGCTACCAATCAGGCATAATGCAATATCTAAATATTCTTTCCTAGTTTGTTGTCATCTTAAGTTGTGTAAATTTGGTACATTTAAAAAAGAAGAACACACAATCATAAAGTTCTCATTCTTGTGTTATCATTCGCATTTGCTTTCAATATGATATCAGAGCCGTTTGAAAATAAGGATGATGGCAATACAAAAAGGCCAAATCCTTCTTATGCTCTTACTTCAAATGATAGTCCAGGAATAGTTATCATACATGTTGTTCTCAAAGATCAAATTATGAAGAATGGGCAAAAGGGTTTCGTGTCTCCTTAGGCGAAAAATGAAAATTAGGGTTTATTGATGGGACTTTTGAAAAACCCCAAGACAGTTTGGATCTTGATGAGTGGTGGACAATAAATTATATGATAGTAGCATAGATCTTCAATACAATTGATCCTAGCGTTCGCTTTATAATATCATATCGTGACACCGCAAGTGAATTATGAGAAGACATTCGCCAACGTTTTTCCGTTGGAAATGGCATGAAGATTTACCAGTTAAAGGCTGGTATTGCTTCTTGTAACAAAAATAATGAGGAGTCCATAATGGACTATTATGGAAGATTGAAGAAATTATGGGATGAAGTAAGTGACTATGATGCCTTATCTTCATGATTGTGCAATGGCTGTAACTGTGGGCTCAATACTACTCTTCGTAATCGGCGCGAAACATATCAGGTTCGTGAATTTGTGATGGGTCTTCAGCCATTTATGCTACAACCCGATTAAACATTTTGGGGATTGAACCTCTACCACCTCTCCATGCCGTGTACTCACCACTTGTGCAAGAAGAAGAAGTTCGAATTCTAACCAAGAGAAGAACAAAAGCAGCAACTCCAATGGCACTTGTAATTCAGAAAAATGTATCTTAAATTTCAAAGCATGGGGGGGGGGGGGGGGGGGGGGGGGGGGGGGGGGGGGGGGGGGCTGCACGTTCTCCTTGGAAGTGCACCTATTGTGGCAAAAATGGACATCTTGAGGATCGTCGTTAGGAGAAACATCGATACTCGGAAGGTTGAAAACGTGTGAGTTCAAGTGTTGGTCGTGGAAAAGACGAATCGAGGACAAGGCAAATGTTGTTTTCGGTGATGTATCACTACTACAAACCATATCCGCTTGAATGGTAAGAGTATTCATACTTGGATTGTAGACACAGGTGCATCAATTCATGTTTTCTGTGATGATAGTTTATTTGATAATTGTTGCTCTAATCATCCTGTTGCTGGTGGTTTACCTAATAGAAGTAGCTTAGAAGCTATTAAGATTGGAAGTGTAAAGATAAATAATGACCTTGGTTTGACAAATGTGTTTTATGTGCCCACTTTCAATTGTAATTTGATATCAGTCTCTCAACTCTTATCAACAAGAAAATTAAGCATACTAATCACTGATCTTGAATGTGTTATACAGGACCATGCCTCAAGGATGAAGATCGGTGTAGGTAAGCTTGTAGATGGGTTTTATTGGATGACAATGGGGGAACTGACTCGTGTCAATGTCGTGGCTGGGAAAAAGACCTTTGAACTGTGGCACAAGAGACTTGGACGCCCTTCATTGCAGACAATGGGGCATCTTCCTCATATTACTAGGGATAAAATAAATTTTGATATTACGGCTTGCGATGTATGTCATCGAGCCAAGCAAACTGGTAATGTTTTTCCTTTAAGTGAAAATAAGACAAATAGTTTGTTTGAATTAATACATTGTGATGTTTGGGATACTTATCACCAGAATCGTGCTGTAATTCTCATTATTTTTTGACCATTGTTGATGATTTTTCTAGAAGTGTGTGGGTTTATTTAATGAAAACTAAAAATAAAGTGCCTATTTTAATGTTAAATTTCTTTGCTTTGCTTGAACGTCAGTTTGGGGAAAGAGTGAAAGTAATGCGAAATGGTCTTAAAACTTAATTCAAAGAGAAAGGCATAATTCATCAAACCTCCATGGTGGCGACACCTCAACAAAATGCTAGAGTAGAACGAAAAAATCGGCACATTCTTAATGTTGCATGAGAATTGCGTTTTTAAGGGTGTTTACCTATTGATTTTAGGGGTGAATGTGTATTATCCGCTGCTTAATTGATCAATAGAACTCCCTTTCGTGTGCTAAAAGGAAAAACTCCCTATGAATTACTTTTTGGAAAGGCTCCTAATGTTAGCTCTATTAGAGTTTTTGGGTGCTTGTGTTATGCAAAGAATCTTAATTGTCGTGACAAGTTTGAAAGTAGAAGCCATCGATGCATCTTTCTTTGGTCTCCATTTGGAAAGAAAGGTTAGCATTTATTTGATCTAGAAACAGGAAATTGCTTTCAATCTCGTGACGTGCAATTTTTTAAAGACCCTTTCCCTTTAGCTGATCCCATAGAGTTAAAGAGCTTACATTCCTTGTACTCTGATGAGGTTAATAATACTCTTCATAAAAATATTTGTGATATGATTGATGTTGTGCATAATGGAATTGTTGATCACACACAACAACAAGATGGGGAATAATTAACCTTTTTTGATGACATTCCCCATGCACCTCAACACAATACTTCAGATAGTATAGAATACCATGAGAATTGTCATGGAGATGATTTTGATGAGTCAACAAATCTTGATGATAATGTAATAAGAGGTATTGATGAAGAAAAATTGTTGGGTGATAATGAGTTTGGTCGTGGTAAGCGCGAGAAATTTATTAATACTCATCATAGGGACTATATACGATGGGAAGACGATAGCAAGAAGACTGACACGACTTTAGTACCTCCTGAAGCTTCACCCACATCGATCCCCACCTCAGGTACTCCTTATCCTTTAGCACATTATGTGAATAATAATGCTTTCTCTTTTGCACAGCGACACTTTCTTGCAGCTATCTCTACTGATGTGGAACCAACATCTTTTAAACAAGCAATGAATAATCCACGATAGAATAAGGAAATGGAAGAAGAAATTACAGCTTTGGAGGCTAACGATACTTGGACTATTGAGAATTTACCTCTAGATAAAATCGTTATTGGCTGCATGTGGGTGTTTCGAATAAAACGAAAATTTAATGGTTCAGTTGAACGATACAAGGCCCGGTTAGTTATTTTTGGCAATCGTGCTCCTACCGTGAAAATGGTTACCATTCGTGTTTTTCTTACTATTGCCGCTGTTAATAATTGGAAACTACATCAAATAGAAGTCCACAATGCATTCCTTCATGGTGATTTGGTGGATGAGGTATATATATGCGTTTACCACCTGGTTTTAGCAATGAAATGTTGGGGAAGGTATGTCGCCTATGCAAATCCTTGTATGGTTTGCGTTAGGCTCGTCGTTGTTGGTATGTGAAGTTGGCAGCTGACTTATGTGCGTATGGTTTTTCGGCTAGTGATTGTGATCATTCTTTATTTGTGTATCGTAAGGAGGACATTGTTTTGTATATTCTTGTATATGTAGATGATCTTGTTATTGCAGGTAATAGTTGTAATGCCATTGCAGAGTTTAAGGCTTATCTTAGTAATTGTTTCCATATGAAAGATTTGGGTAAACTAAAGTATTTTGTTGGCGTTAAGGTGGCTCACAGCTCTAAGAGAATTTTTCTTTGCCAACGAAAGTATGCTCTTAACATATTAATAGAAACAAGTCTGCTTGGTTCTAAACCAGCTAGTGTTCCAATGGAGGAGAATCATCGACTCGCTCTTGTTTTAGACACTCCTATGATCAATATATTTTGTTGACATATTAGCAATATATTTTGCCAATATTGTAATATATTAGATTGATTTTATTTAATTCTTGACCATATCATTTATTCTTGATACTAGGCTACCAATTAGTCATAATGCAATATGTAAATATTCTTTCCTAGTTTGTTGTCATCTTAGGCTGTATAAATTTGGTACTTTTAGAAAAGCAGTACACATAATCATTAAGTTCTGATTCTTGTGTTATCATTCACATTTGCTTTTAATAATTAGAATATAATTATTCAAAGGATGAAATTTGTGAAAAATGTTCCACCTTAAGGAGAGAGAAATTTAATTAATGTTTTTGACATATAGTTTGATGATGAAATATATCTATATGAGATCTTGATAAATTCGTCTTAATGTATACTGTTTTATTATATTTTTTTCATAATTTTATTTTGTATATTTAGAGATATTGAGATTTAAAATTTACATTAAAAACTGTGCAAAAGATAAATTGGAAGAAAAAAAAAATAGAGAAAACAAAAAGAAACGAAGAGGGTAACTATTATCATAAAAGGGAAAATTTAAAAAATCGAGGGGAGCAAGGTCGATGACCTAGGCATCCCATGACTCCGCCTATGTGACAAACGTTAGTAATTAAAGCTATATGTGGTAATGATAGTGTTGTATAATATTAATATTAATATAACAACTAACGACTCGTTTGGTTTGTAATATTAAATAGTGGTAACTAATCCGTATCATTCCCATGGTAATGAAACTTTGATTATAAAAAAGTTTTTTTGTCCATAAATTTTCATTACCACCTAATAGTACCTCTCCCAATGGTAATGCATTGGAATGAATTTCATGATGAAAAATCAGATGATTGAAGTTGGACAAGCATGACCATTAACGTAATCACGAGATTTTTCAACCAAAATTACACTAGTTTTTCATTTCCAATACTACCATTTAATACCACCTATCAAACGGACCGTAAGTGATTCAAGCATTTTGAAATAATACTGCCTAAATATGAATAACCAAATGACCCTTAATAGCAATTTATTATTGAAGCCTCATTACATGCCATTTTGTTTGTTTATATAAAATTATAAACTAACAAATGATAAGCTATGATTTAATTTTTATTATATATAGTATTTTACTAATTCATTTATCCAATCCTTTATTTCAATTGATTAATAAAACTAAGAAAAAAGTACTTAAAAGAATCTAATCTTTTATTAATTTTCGTACAATAATCTCAGTTTTTGATTAACCATGAATAATCCCAATTATAAGGTTACTTACCTAGTAATATTATTGCCCAAATAGTGACTGATTTATATAGGTTAATTGTTAAAAAAATAAATAAAACATCAAAAATTTTAAAAATTATAATTTTTAATTTTAAAAAAATTTACTTGATTTCTGTTTTAATTTTAATGCTTAAAACTTTTAAGTTTTTTTTATAATTTAATTTTATATTTTCTTTTTTAATTTTTTTTAAGCAAAATAACTTGTTATATAGGTAAGATGTTATCTTAGTACATTCATAGCAAGCACCCTTTATAGTATTAATAATTCATAGCTAATTAAAAAATTAATATTATTATAAAAAAAATCAGTAATTAATTAAATTATTCAAGATAATTTCTCATAAAACTAATTAATTCTTATTTTGTCACCAAATATATGTTGTATGTCATTTTTTATTATGTCTAATTGACAAAAATGTAGACACAAACACTCACATGCATATAACAGAATAAGTTTCATATTAAATAATTACTATTGACTTTTTAATAAGTACAATGAGAGAATTTATATATCCCATTCTAACGTGCGAATTCAGATCACTCTGGAGTGATCACAATCAAGCAAGTGGTGTCACATTCCCGCATCAATTTTCACGAAGAAATGGGAATTTTGGAACGAATATTGAAAATATCACAAGCACATAAACTGCAACATTAACAACATGTTAAAATAGCTTAGCTTATGCCTGAGTCAATTTTATGGGTCCTATTTACGTAACATTATCGTTCTAATAAGATAAAGATTGTTTATGATTAATTTTTATTTTGAATTATTATTTGCAACTTTATTATAAGCATCAATACAAAAAGAATTTAGTATAACATTTTACTATGATTAATTATAATAAGTTTAAATTGCAAATCTTTAACTTCAATGAAACTACATTAAAAGATCAAAAATAATAGGTCAAACATAATATTTTGAATTATTTAATAAAGAAAATAATATATACAATGCTAAGGGCTATAAATAGGAGTGTCAAACAGATGAGGTCAAATCAAACTCATATTTGAATCATATATAAATAGGACATAAACTTTTTATCATGAACTTATCCTATTTAATTGATTGGAATGAAAAATTATTACCATGACCACATCTATAACAATTGAGGTCAACCGTATTTTAAATTGACTTAGCCCTTTTAGAGGATTTGGTTTCTATTTTCGCGGTTTTAACATTAAATACATCTTATTTTTTCTAAACCTTAAAAATAAACTTTTAGTTTCAGTTTTTTTTTTTATTTTTTTTTTATTTTTTTTTTTATATATTTTGTCTTTACTATCAAAAATAAGAAAATACTAAATAATTTATGCTCATGATATACTAAATGACTAAAGCCAAAATTATATCGTTTAATTAAATGGGTCATAGAAGTTTGTTTTCAACTTAAAATTATGACTTTATCCTAATTCATCTAATCAATAAATCAAGTAGGGTCGATCCAGTTACTGAATTGAGTTAAAAGGCTCAACCCAAATCCACTTATTTCGGTTAGGTTTAATTCAAATTATTAGAGGATCGAACTGTTAATAAGCATGAAATTCATAAAATACAATTATAATATGATTTCAAAGCCCATCACACAAGTAATGATGTAATTAATAATTTTTTTCACCAATTATTATGATTTCAGTGTAAATAATACGAACAACAATATATTAATATTTGGTTTTATTGTTTATTTCTGTAACCTATTTATATAATATTTTCTAATGATGCAATTCTAATTTACCTTGTTTTGTGTTATGTTGGTACTTCTCTCATGTTTTATCTTTTTGGAAAATAAAAATTTCATTAATCCAGAAACAAACAATATAAGATAGTACTACAAACAAGAGAACCACTTCCCTATTTACATCAGCACGAGAGAGAAGCACACCTTTTAGAAAAGGTTTCCCCACTCTCACTCTTCATGAGTATAAGGGGAAAGCAGGATTTCAAAAAGGACAAAAAGAAATAACTATACATCAATAACTATTTACTCAAAATCAAAAAGATTCCTAATCTAAGGGTGTTGTGCATTAACACCTTTGATTAGAATATGCATAACTTTATTTTTGACTGCAAGTTTCATCTGTCGAGAAACTAAATTCACCATGGGAACTTTAAAATTCCAAATAGTATCATTTCGAGCACACCACATGTAATAGGTAAGACTACAGAGTTTAAAAATAGTAATCTTGCTTTTATTTGTAGCACACTTTCACTTCTCTCATGTTATTTTAGTGATACTCATCTCTTATTTTGTAGTACTTTTTTTTACTTGGAATTTAACTTATTGCGTGTAGTTCTCTACCCTCTCGGTCGAGGAGGTAAGGGTATAGTATATCCATTAACTTTTTTCCAAACTCTTAACTTTGTACATAATAATGGGCTCGATGATATCACAAGGTAGTCCAACGAGAAAGAATATACAAGTTGATCAATGAAAGGATATCTGGTGGATACCAAACCTTCCACGTTCCAACAAAACAAGGCAAGTTGCCCATGTGGGTTTTATTTTCTTTATTGAGAATAATTTTGACATATAATCTAAATTAATTTAAACCATAGAGATGGCATTTTATAATAATGCATTAGAAGTAAACAAATATTCTATGGGGCCCATTAAAAAAAGTAGATTCCAGTCCTCTTTCAAGCATAGATTCCCCCTCATTCATGCCTTAATTATTGGTGGGTTATCTTTCAAAAAACATTTTAGATTCCTACGGTTGATCCCTTTTTTCTTTTAGACTAACCACTACTAGTAGTCTAGTACCACACACAGTATGTTATAATCTTTGAGTGTCTATTTCAAATAGGATTAATTTTTGTAAAAATTCTACCACTTTATGCAAATTCTTTTTTTATTATGATTGGTCATTCTGAGAAGAAACTTATATTTGGTGAGTAAATAATATTCTCTCCTATTCATCTTAAGTGTCCCATTTACTTTATGCTCTTATTCAATCCTTAATATATCGAGTTATGTATAATTAAAAATTATAAAAAGTTGATATTAATAATCTTTACATCAAAACGAATCAGATAAGATCCCACATGACTATGTTTTAACTTATAGATTAATAATAAAATGTAATTTAAAAGTGATAAATGAATAGAATCTCAAAAGTAAATGGGACACCTAAGGTGAATAGGAGGGAGTAATGGTTTGAGGGGTTAGAATCTAGAAAAAGAAAATTGTTATTAATAATATGACCCTATTCAAGATCTGCTGGAAAAAATCACTTAATGTTTATTTTTAAATAAACATACTTATTTGGATTTACGGTCTGTTTGGTAGTTGGTAATAAACGGTGGTAATGCGAATGAAAAACTAGTGTAATTTTGGTTGAATAATCTCTTAACTACCTTGATGGACATTCTTGTCCAACTTCAATCATTTCATTTTCTTCATAAAATTCACTCCAATGCATTACTATTGGCGAATGTGGTATTAGATGGTAATAGAAATTTGTAAAAAAATAAAACTTTTTTGTGATCAAAGTTTTATTACCATGGGAATGATATGGAACTTTGATAAAATTTTACACTATAAATCATTCCCGTTACCACCAATTAGTACCATTAACCAAACAGGCCGTTAATGCTCTAAATATCTCTAATTTACCTGCAACCGGATGTATAGGTCTTTTCATTATAATTTTACTTCGAATTCTTGTTTGAGAACGAAGGTTCTAAAAGAAATAAATGAACATTTAATTAACAGCGTTTATTACAATTATATGAAACAAAACTTGGTTATATTTAACTGCAAGTTTTTTCTCAGTTTCATAAACACTCTCCTCTTTACAGCTCTAATAAGACACCATTGCATCTCCATTCTAATCTCAACCTCTTCCCTTTCCTTACTCTTTCTTCAGGTCATTCTTCTTCTCTGTATGATCCAATTAGGGGCATGTTTTTAGTTTTTCGATATGTTTTATTTTTGAATATTAGTGTTATATGTAGTTTCAATGCATCTTTGTTTAACAGATTATGAAAAGTATAACTATTAGATGCCTTAAAACACTTCTTTTGAGCTTTGGTGTTGAATAGTCATCGTGGAAGAATAAGGGAGTAATGATGGAGGAATGAAGAAAGGCAACCATTATTTTTTGATAACAAAAAATGAAAAAAATGTCAATGTAAACGTTTGGTTACCTATTAGGGATTCCAAGAGAACTAAATCTCAGTAGGTGGATTTATTAAAAAATTAATAGATCGGTTTATTTTCAGCAGATTGTGAATAGATTATATTATTAATAATAATTTTTTTCATTAGAAAATGGGTGTGAATCATTCAAATATCATGGAGAAAAGATACAAACCCAAAGAAGTTTCACTACTTAAATCAATTAATAGTTGTAAAAGCAACTCCTCAAATTAATTATGTGACATACACTACAAAACAAAGACCTTACATTGACCGAAAATTCCGAATACAACAAAACAGTCAAACATTTCCGACTGAAATTTCGACTAAAATGCGTTAGTCAAAATTTCTGACTAAATTGCTACTGAATTTAAATTTGATCGAAATTTTAAATTGGAAAAAAGAGGAAAATTTACCGCCCATTACTTTCCATCTACATTTCTTACTGAATTTTAGTCGAAAAAATTTCTGACCATTTCCCGACTCAAATTCAGTGGGAAAAAATATTTTACTTTTAAATGCTTGAAATTAACCAAAATAATTGTTTAACTTCACTATAGCATCTTTTGCCTAATTCATACTACTGTACTGGATATATGCTGGAAATATGCAATATAGTGGAAATTTGCAATATTTTAACTTTATTTAATTAATATTGGAAAAATAGTAGTGATCATAAAGATGTTAGCTAATATACCGCAAATATGCAATATTTTAACTAGTTATATACTAACATTACACTAATACGTCTAATACTAAGCTAATACGATTAATAACATATTAATTTTATACTAATAAGACTATTTATATACAAATACTATACTAATACGTCTAATTATATGCTAATACAACAAATGATATATTAAAACTACACTAAAATAACTAATAATATAATAATACCACTAATTATACACTAAAATAACTAATAGTATACGAATAATGCACTAATACGACTAATAACACATTAATACGACTAATTATATAGTATTATAACTAATAATATACTAATAATGCGCCAATAGTACAAGTAATAATTTACTAATACAACTAATTATATACTAAAACTACGCTAAAGCAACTAATAATAAAATAATACAACTAATTTATACTAAAATAACTGATAATATACTAATAATACACTAAAAAGACTGATAATACATTAATACGACTAATTATATATTAATATAACTAATAATATACTAATAATGCACTAATACGAATAATAACATACCGATACAACTAATAATATATTTAAAATACATTTATACAACTAATAATAAACTTATATGACTAATTATATACTAAAATAACTAATACAACTAATACAATGGTAATACGACTAATAATAATCAAATACAACTGATAACACACTAATACTACACAAATATGACTATTAATACTTTAATACGACTAATAAAATAATAATACAAATAAAAATATACTAATACTATTATATTATTATTGATATTCCGGCTAGAGGAATGTTCCTCAGTTGTCTCAGCAGCAAGCTCATGTTCTTTTGTCGCCGCATACTCACAAAGATGTTGGTTTAGCCATTGTGGCGATTGATAAAGGGGAGAATTCTGGCATTGATGAATTGAATGCTCACTTCTTCAAGCATACTTGGGAGATTGTTAAGTTTGATGTTTATGCGAATGTTGATGATTCTTCCAGCATGGTAGTATGTATGGTCCCTTGAATATAACTGATGTTACCTTGATTCCTAAAGTAGAGCTTAAATCTACAGTTAACGACTCTACGCCAATTTCTTATTGTTTTGTAGTGTATAAGATCATCTCTAAGATTTTTGCAGTAAGGTTGCATAATGTTGTTTGTTCTATTGTCAATGAAACTCAATCAAGTTTCATTCGCGGTAGGCATATTGTAGATAATGATTTGCTAGCGGCTGATCTCATTAAAGGCTACAATTGGGCACATATTAGTCATCGTTGTATGGTGAAGGTTTATATGGCTAAAGCCTATGACTTTGTTGAATGGAGCTTTCTTGAAAATGTGTTGTGTGAGTTGGGTTTCCCTAAGAAATTTATTGGGTGGATCATAGGTTGTGTTACATCTGTCTTTAATTTTATCCCGATTAATTATTGTCCCCTAAAAAACTTTCAAGGAAAATAAAAGGATTCGTCAAGGTGACCCTATGTCTCAATTTCTTTTTTCTGTGTCATGGACTATTTTAGTGGGGTGCTTCATTGTAAAAATGGGAAGGATATCAATTTTCATCCTAAGTGTAAAAAAACAAGTATTATGGAACTCCTCTTTACTGATGATTTGCTGATTTTCACAAAACTTGATTTGCATTCTGTTTGTCATTCGCAATCTAGTCTACATGATCTTGTTGTTGTTTCTGGGTTGAGTATCAACATGGCTAAGAGTGCCATCTACATAGCCGGGGTTTCTGAAGAGGTTGAAAATACCATTTTGGAAGCCATTTCTATTCCTAAAGGATCTTTTGTTACCAATCGACTTTTGTTAAAGAGTCGTTTGTATGATCTCAGATTGCAAGAAGGGAAGCCCATGAAACTACACCTTGATGAATTTTACTCAATAATTATGGATTTGCAAAATATTGATATAAAAGTGGATGATGAGGATTTGGCTATTCTATTGTTAGTTTCACTACCGCCTTCATATAAGCATTTTAGGAAAACCTTGTTATATGGAAGAGACACCTTGAGTAGTGAGGATGTTAGAAAGGCTTTGACTCAAAAAGACCTTATTGATTCTCAAATTTGCTCAAAAGGAGTCTAAAGTTTTCAATGATGCTTTAATTGTTAAAGAGTCGAGTAGGAACAAAAGGAGCATGACTTGCAACTTTTGTAAGAAGAAAGGCCACCTCAAGAAAGATTGTTGGAAATTAAAAGCCAAACAATCCGATGAAAGCAAGTCCACAAAAGCTATCTCCGCCGAAGCTAGCTATGTTGAAGGTGAAGAATATGATGTTGGTGCTCTTGTTGTTACTAGTGAATATAAGGGTGGTGATTCTTGGATTTTGGATTTGGGATGTTCGAGACACATAACTTTTAACTCTAATTTCTTCGCAACTTATCAAACGGTTGATGGAAGAAAAGTCACTATGGGCAATGAGGCTAATTGTCCGATAGTTGGTGTTGGAGATGTTTAAATTATCATGTTTGATGGTGTTGTAATAACATTGACCGGAGTCCTTCATGTTCTAGGTATGAATAGAAACTTAATTTCCCTTAGTATTTTGGATAAAGAAGGTTTTAGGTGCATTGGTGAAGGTGGAGTTTTGAAGGTTGGCAAGGGTCCTAATTTGTTCTTGAAAGGATCCATTAATGATGGCTTGTATATGCTTGTGGGTTCAACCTTAATTAGTTCGGCTTGTGTTTCCACTACTTCAACCAAACATGAAAATGAAAATGATGATGATACTTCTTTTAGAAATGAAATTTTGTGGCATTTTTAGTGCATGTGCTATGTTTATGCACATGTGTTGTTTTTTTGTTTTTTTTGGTTTTTGCGTATGATGTTGTGTAAATTGTTATATTATGTTGGAGTGAATTAGAGAATTTCGTTGACTTGGGTGAACTCAAGTCAAGGTGGAGATTGTTATGAATGGTGTGACTTGAGTGCACATTTGGTGTGTGCATTCATGTGTGACTCTTGGGTTTGGAATCCAATGAGTATGTTAATGTAGGTGTATTAAGTTGAGTCTTGATGATTGTGGTTTATGATGGTGATTAAGAGTATGGATTAATGAGGTAATGAAGTATGATTTATTCATGGGAGTTATGGGACTTAATGAAGAAGTGCAAAGGTTTAATTCAAGATGCTCTACTATGCAAGTTGAGCAATACTGTCAAAAGCCTTCTGAAGTGCAGCTCGACCAGCTCGCTCGACCGAGCGAGCTTAGAATGGGTCGAGCGAGCATACAGAATGCAACCAGAAACTTCCTGTAGTCCGCTCGACCGAGCAAGCCCCTATTTTGGTCGAGCGAAGTCTCTGATACTCCTAGGATGCTGTATTTGACTCTTCAAGTACTTGGGGATGTTTCATTATCATTTATTCATAGTTTTTAATGTACTTGATGTTATTTAGTGAGATCTCTCCTATAAATAGAGAGCTCTCATTCACACATAAAGAATCATCCACAAAATACACCCCAAGCCAAACACTAGCCTATATCTCTTCTCTATTGTAATTCTCCATATTTGAGAGTTCCTTGAACTCCTTTGATAATATAAGAGATACTACACACCGGAGAACGTAGCCTAAGTTGGGTGAACCTTGTTAAATTTTTGTGTCGTTTTATTGCATTACTTTCTCCTAAAAACATCGATATCATTGATAGCTTAATTTGTTTGTCACAAAACCTCATATATTCGATCTTGGCAATATTGGAGTTTGAAACACATTTTTCGAACTCTAATATAGCATCGTTTTGAAGGAGTGCATGCCTAAGGTTTTAGGGGTTTTGAACTTATGCAATCTCCAATTGTGAAATGATATTTCGTTGCTTAAAATCCTGTGGACTATTGCGTTCAAAACGGATAGACTATGGATTAGATGGGTGGATGATCATTACTTGAAGGGTAAAGATGCATTCAATTTTATAGTTCCCTATACACCTTCTTGGAAGCTCTCCAAGATTTTTTCAAGCAGAGACTTAGTGTAGAATGTAGATAGACTTCTCAAGTTTGTTGTTAATGATTCTTTTAATGTCAGATTGATGTATTCTAGTCTCATGTTGGATGGTGTCAAACCTAGATGGAGATCTATTTGGTGCATGAACAAAGCTTCCCCTAGCAGTGCTATATGCCTTTGGCAAGCTATTAAAAATAGGCAGCCAAATGTAGATAGGCTGCAATACTGGGCATTGTTTGTGATTCTATTTGCCATTTGTGTGAGTGTGCTATGGAAGACAGGAATCATCTTTTCAAGCCTTGCCAATTTGCTCAAGATCTTCAACAAGAGCTTTGTAGATACTTGGGGAAGGCAAAATTCCTTTGACGAGGAAATTTCTTAAATGTGCAAATGGAGTAAGAGGATATCCTCAGGCTACTCTGATCCCTATGTGTTGGGCTGAGATGGTTTAGCATATTTTGTTGCAAAGAAATGCTCGTATACTTGGGGGTGAGAGTCGTACTTTTAGTCAAATTACCTAATCTATTGTATATAGAATCGCAACTAGAAGTAAATATCAGGACCTCATTATTAGATGCTAGTTAGTTTATTTGTTTGTTAGTTGTATAGTTTCTTTTCCTTTTGGGGTTTAGTTTGCTTTTGTGGTGGTTTCCTTTGTGTTTTGGGAAGTAGGTTATTGTTGTAACCCTTTTTGGAGCAATAAAATCTTACTTTTCAAAAAAAATTAATATACTAATATGACTAATTACATACTAATAATATATATATTAAAATGTTTAGTATTATACAA
>NC_080049.1:17232234-17340883 GCF_026212465.1 Amaranthus tricolor
TCGTGTCCGACACGTGTCCGACACGCGACACGCAGGTTCAGGGGCATGTCCGTGCTTCAGAGCCTATAAAGCCCCATCCTACTCTACTCTCCACCACCACCTAAACCTTCCCTCCACTCCATTACCACCAAACCCTCCCTTCAACGGTGCCCTGCGCAGCCTCCCATCACCTCGTCTCCCCTAGTGAGACCCCTACAAAAAACCACCATAACCACTAACCTTAAACTACCCCATCCTATTTTTGAACCAACACCATCTTTACTCCACCTTTCCACCAACGAATTCGACCACAAGTCCAAAACCAATTTTGAATCACCACCTAATTTGACCACCTACAAAGGTGAATTAGAAGCACCAATTATAAAACAAAATTCGCCCACCAAAACCGATCACAACCGTTAAATTAATATTTCGGTGTTGTATATATGGTGTGGAGGGTCAAGCATGGTGGTTTTCTTGACATTTTTTATGGCGTAGTTGTTAAGGCCTGGGGGGAGGGGAGGGGTGGTGCACATGTGGGAGAATAAGGAAGGGAGTTGAAATTTTTTTTCTAAATTTATATTTTATTTGTCTTTTTTTTCAAAGAATTAACCTATTTCACAGGTAATGAGTAAAATTTGTTGATGTAAGAAAATATACCTCAAAGTTGGTAGTATATAAGATTAATCGCAAAGTTTATAGTATTATTGGAAAATCAATTAAAAACTCATATTATTCACAGTAATTATTTTACATCTATAATCTATATGGCAAAGTCAAATAGACCAATTAAAAGGGAAAAATGTGTCAATTATTACACCGGTTGCATATTGATATTGGGATAGAGCTTTTTCCCTCTCAATTTCTTATCTCCAATGATTTGTCATTTTCTAACTAGAAGTATATGGAAGTTAGATAAATCTACTATGCATATAGCTGATTATTTCTATTGGCTTAAACCTTATGCAAGTAAAATAATTGGTCGCTAACATTTTTGTCTTCTATCAATTCTATTCTTAACTCTGAACACTTTACATCACAGGCAAGACCACTAATTTATGCACTGTTAGGTATTGCCAGTGATTTAGACTCAACATATCGCATTTGTATCCTTATAAATTTACCAAGTGAGTCCTGGGAATAAAGTTTAAAATTATGGAGAGTCTTGTATTAATAAGCAGATAAAAGTTTTTAGTGAAAATTCAATGTGGCGGTTTGAATATGGATGTTTATGTCTGGCCAGGATATTTAAATCTTAGAATTGATTTAAATATTACAATTTATTTTACATTTTTCTTTCATAGCTAATTAGAATTGATTTTAAGGAGCATATATTGAGGAAATGGCTTCATTAAGGGATCTTGTAGAATACAAGTTAAATTATCTTTTGATCAAGTGTAATATTTAAATATAAATAGTACTATTTATAGAGTAACATATATTCGATTATTTCACTTAATTATAGTTTTTTATTTATTAATAATCAACTTTAATATGTACACTGAATTAGTCCTGAGCAATGCTACGGCTAAGGGAAGCCTGGCCCTTATACAAACTCGTTGTTTGTTGTATTTTTTATTCGATCTACTTACTAATTTTTAATATATGATATAAATATTCATTAAACACGACAAAATCAATAAAGTTCAGCGCACAAACTTGAAAAATTAATACTTAAAATCTGAACTTGTCTTCTATATATTCTCAAGCAACACATATCCAGATCTTGGTGATCTTCCAACTTTCAAGTCTTAAATTATAAACTTTCTATTTAAAACAAAAAACTTACACTTTAACTTGAATTTATTTAATAATAATTTTGGTGTTAGTCATTTGACTATACTTTTTTGCTACAGTCGGTGATCGATTTATAATTTTTTTAGTAGTGTGTCGATCAATCAACAATAAATATATTTTGTTCTAGTGCGTTTGTCACCTGTTATAATATTTTCGCTAGAGTATCTATAATTAACCTAGATTGTATATTAACAATTTGGTTGCACAAACAAGAATTCCGTGCTTCAACCTTGTGTATAATAATCCGATCAAAAATACGAATGCATCAGAGCATATGATGATCATTAATAATAAGTAACTTATGGAGTTAAAGGGATTTTTTTATGCTGCTCATTGTATTAGTATAAAAGTACACACATAATAAGTAACTGATGGAGTATTACTTAAGTAAATGTTCCTTATGAATATAATTATGTGTGTAATTCTTTATATGTGTTGCTCATCTTTAATTTTAATGTTTTCTAAAAAAAAAAAAAAGTTACATAATAGCCTAAAATAATTAATTAGAAGAGGGTCTTTCGTGTTCCGTAATAGTATAATGAGTGGCTCTATTGTTGCTTTTGGAGTAATTAGCGGGACTATGCTTCACGTTCTTATATCTCTATCCGTCCCAATTCATATCCAAGCTTATCGTGTGAAATTCACGCATCTAGAATAAGCTTGAAATTTACGCATTTAGGGTATGAAATATTTAATTATTAATAATTAAAAAAATTATTGAGAATCATCCAAATCTTTACTAATTTCTTTATAATAATCCTTATTTTAAATTAAACATAAATAATCTCAACAATTGAAGTTCTTGCTAAGAATGCACCAAAGTAACCTCTTACTTATACAATAAGTCATTTTGCAAAAAAAAAATTTAAAAGTAAACACAAAATTAAATCATAAAAAATTTGAAAAATAAATATAAAAATATAAAAGAAAATTTAAGTAAGTTAATATTTTTTCTTTTAACTTTTTAATTTTAATAATTTAGATTTTTTATTTATTTTTTTTAGCAATTAACATGCAAAATTCGGTCACCATTTGGGTAATAATATTCTTGGGTAAGTGACCCAAAAATTAGGATTATTTATGGCTAATAAAAAGTAAGAATTATTGTTGGAATATCATAAAAAGTTGAATTATTCTAGGTAATTTTTTTTTAATAATTTGTATTATTATTTGCATAAGATACTCTATAATTGTTATGAAATTGTTTCTTATAATCCAACCAATCGTTCACATCTAAATTCCGTCAAGAGCGCTTACCAGATATATGCAGAAAAACTTAAACCTCAATTATGTATATAGTTAAATTTTACAAAGATATAATTAAATAAAAAAACTGCCGAAAAATATTTAATGTAAATATGTCAAAAAAAGAAAGTAAAAGATTTATTTAGATTAAGAGTAAGTGGTATGATAATTGATAGCTTATCGAGAAAAGTAATTACTCATTCTGTACTTTTTTGTTTTTTCATTTTTTAATTTGACAATTTGAGAAGAGAAAAATTTAAGTTAGAGTTTTAAAGTATATATTGAAGATAAAATATATACATGTAGAATCTTATTAGATTTGTCTTAAAGTAAAATTTTTTAAATATAAATTTTATAATAATTTATAATGCTAATTTAAAGATATTAAAACTCAAATCATTTACTTTAAAATGTTTGAAAAAGTAAAAAGGTCGAACAAAAAGGAACACGATGAAGTAAAAGAAATCACATGGCAAGTATAAATAAATGATTTTGCACCATGCGGCATGCTTGTCAAATTTAGTAACTTTAATTGGGTTAGTCCAAACTATTAAAAAAAACCGTTTTATGTACAAGTGGAAATTTAGATTTCATTGTTTTTCTTATGTTTTAAACAAATGGGCTGCTTGTATAGACATGTCTCACAGTGAGACGGTATTATATAAGACTTGTTGTAATTTATTTGTGATTAAAATTGATTAGAAGAATAAGCTTTATTTTATTTTCTTATTTTATTTTTAATTATTATCATAAAAACATGCTAATATTAGAAGTATTGCATAATACTCATAGTGGATCTGTGGATTCTTTTTGTAATGATCAAGTCTTGTATAAAAGCATATTCAACCTAAATTATTAATTCATGTAAAGTGAAAATATGCAAGGAAAACAATCAAAGAGGAAGATGCACAAGCCATGACGCAGCCATGGAAAAGGGTGTTGGACCTCTTGAGTTTTGATGATGACTACACTTTAGCAAATATATGTTTAGAGATTTTGTGCAGGTCGATATCCGATTAATTGTGATTGTTGATAGTACCTATGGCTTAGTTCATGGGAATATACATGTCAAAAGGTTTCAAGAGATGTTAGAAGAGTATATCACGTGGGATGTAAAATGGAGACAGGAAGTCTACTGTTCCCAGGTTTGATGTTCTAGCAAGTTGGAATTTGGAGACAGCGCAGTGTTCCCAAACTGAAGTCAATTTACGTTAGCTAATAAATTCTATCTTTTACCTTTTTAGTTAATGTATTTAAATTAATTGGTTGCATTATTTTATTAAAGTTAATTGGCAAAAAGAATTTCTAAAATTCCTCACGTGTGGGTTTCAAGATTAATTCCTTATTTTTAGGAGATAAACTTGGATCTACTAAAAAGTAGGAACAGCAGTTAGGTCTTAATTATTTTTGGATTTTCTGAAATATAATAAAAATAATCTTTTCCTAAAAATAGTAAAAATAACCATTTTCTAAGAATTAGTCAAAAGATAACCGTTTTTAGAATTAGTCAAAAGATAACCGTTTTACCAAAACCGTTTTCTAAATATAGCATGAAGTTCCAGCCATTAATTTGGGGAACAGGAATTACTACTGAAGAAACTGCTACTTTAGGGAACAGCGGTTATTAAGGAACAGTGGTTATCAGGGTATAGCGGTTACTGATTGCCTTAACCGTTTGTTTGATTTATTCAAAGGCTGAAGTATTAACCGTTTTGTGATTCATTCAGCATCATTCATTGATCCATGACTAAGGATAATGGGTTGGAATATTTTTCTATTTTTAGAAATTCATTTTAATATAAATAAGCTAACTAGCTCGGTTTTTAAAAAAAAAAAACGCATGCTTTGAGAGAAAAATAATTTTTGCGTTTGATTTTGAAATTCTACAAGTAATATTTTGTGTTTTTAAATTGCCAATTAATTCATAATATTTACTTGTGCAACTCTTTGATTTATTTTAGAGAATTTCTATCATTTTTGTAAGGGATTTTGAGAGTTTATGTAATTAGACTCGAGTGGGTCTAAGGGGGAAGTTAGATAGCTTTTAGTGAAGCTAGAGAGGATTAGCTTATTGTAAAGCTAAGTTTGTTGCTTTGAGTAAAGCAATTAGAGAGTGAAGAGTTGGCCTAGTTGTTTCGCTTCGAGTGAAGTAAGGTGTTTATTGTAATTGTAACTAATTGCCTTAAACATAGTGAAGTTGTTAGAAATCCCAAGTGGTCGTGGTTTTTCCTTTTGTTTAGGCCCAAAAGGTTTCCACGTAAAATCGTGTGTCTCTCTTATTATTTTGCTCTTAGTTTAAGCTTTATTTATTTTGAATAATTCCGCAAAAACAGGGCACAATCGCTTAAACTTGCAACAACAACAATTCACCCCCCCCCTCTTGTTGCTGTTCCCGTTCCTAATTGAATCAACAATTGGTATCAGAGCCCTGTTCCCAGAAGATCAGGAAACCCTGAGGGCAGATTCTGGTGTTCCTGAAAAATGTCAATTATGAACGAGCGAATGGAAGAAGGGTATTCAACTCAAAGACCGCCAATGTTCGATGGAAAATTCTATACATACTGGAAGAATAGGATGGAGATCTTCATCAAAGCGAAAAATTATCAAGTTTGGAGAGTCATAGAAATCGGAGATTTTGAGGTAACCACTACTAACTCCAACAATGAAATTGTTCCCAAACCTATAACCGAATATGAAAAAGACGATTTTCAGAAAATGGAATTAAATGCTCTTGCTATAAAATTACTTCATTGTGGTCTTGGACCAAACGAGCATAATAGAATTATGGGGTGCAAATCCGCTAAGCAAATTTGGGACCTGCTTGCTGTTACCCATGAGGGAACAAGTGAAGTAAAACGGTCCAAAATTGATTTGTTAATGTCTAAATACGAGAGATTTGTTATGGAGCCAAGAGAAAGTATCCAAGAGATGTTCACTAGGTTCACCAACATAACAAACGAGCTTGTCTCTCTTGGAAGAATAATTCCCACTGATGAACAAGTAAGGAAGATTCTTAGGAGCCTTCCTCAAGATGAGCGCTGGAGGGCCAAGGTTACTGCTATACAAGAGTCCAAAGATTTTACAAAGTTTAATCTAGAGGAGCTGGCTGGTTCCCTAATGACACATGAATTGCATTTGGGAACAGCAGACAGTTCTAGGAACAAGGGACTGGCTCTGGCAGCGGGGGAACAGGACGAATCAGAATGTGATGAGGAAGAGGCTGCTTTATTGGTACGAAAATTCAAGAAGTTCTTCAGGAACAGCAGGTATGCAAATCAAAGAAACAACAAAGAAAGAAGAACAAAAAATCTTGAATGCCACAAATGTGGAAGTACCGAACACTTCATCAAGGATTGCCCAACATGGAAGAATGAAAAGGGCAAGGGAAAGACAAGAGATTCAAGAAGACCATTGAACAAAGAGAATCTTAACAAGACTGACTTTCGTAAGGCCATGATTGCTGCATGGGGAGAAACTGAAAGTGAGAATGAAACTATTGTTCCCGAAGAAGAGGAGACAGCTAACCTATGTCTCATGGCTACACATAAAGGCAAGGAGAAGCAGGTAAATATTTCTAATTCATTTTCTGACCATTCATTCAATCCAAGTAAAAATGAATTAAAAGAGTTGTTAAAAGAGGCACAAGTTAAACTTGAAAATTGCAATGATAAGTGTCTCAAGTTAGAAAAGGAACTTAAGGTAAGCAAAGACCATGTCTCATACATAAACACCTTTAGACATGATGTCCAAAACAGATTTTTCGGTTTGTTGGACCAAAATATAATCCTAAAGGAAAATATGGAGAGACTTAAGAAGGAAAATGTTATTCTTAACATTGAGCTATCGCAATACAAATTATTAGGCTTAAATGAGGAATTGATAGATGCATCTACTAAAGATTTATGCAATGATTTTCAATATTTAAAAATGAATTCGGAATCCAACCGTAACAACAATAACAATCTTGAATTAAATTCAAGAGAAAAAGGGAAAATCAAAATAACTCCCAAATGGATTCTAGATGCTAAAAGTAAGAAATCACAAGGCCTAAAATATTTTAAGAATAACAAAAGTAAGAAAGCTTACGTTGATCTTCCTAGAGATAGGTACTGTACCTTCTGTGGAAAAGCTGGCCATCTGAAGAAACAGTGCACCAAAAGGGAACAGTATACTGTTTCTAACAGAAACTATGTCGATAACATTCAAATTGATAAATATGATTCATGTAAGATCGACAAGGAACCCAAGAAAGTCTGGGTTCCTATAATTAACAATTAATTATCTTACAGGTCCAAGTGAGGGGGAACAGCTCATGGTATCTCGACAGTGGGTGTTCCAAGCATATGACGGGTGACAAATCTAAATTTCTCTCACTTGAAGCCTATGATGGGGGAACGGTAACCTTCGGTGACAATATGAAGGGTGAGATAATCGCCAAAGGAAAGGTTGGAAGGTCATGTTCCCACGCCATTGATAATGTATTTTTAGTCGAGAATTTGAAACACAACTTACTCAGCATTTCTCAATTTTGTGATAAGGGTAACTCTGTAAACTTTACTTCTGAAAAGTGCATTATTTCTAGGAATGACACAGGAGACACCGTTCTTGAGGGAATCAGAAAAGGGAACACTTATGTAGTGAACCTGGACACTGTTCCCAAAACCAGTCTAACGTGTCTAAGCGTTATAGAAGACGACCCATTTCTTTGGCATAAGCGTCTAGGTCATGCCAGTTATACATTGATTAATACTTTAAGATCAAAGGACCTAGTTAGAGGACTACAAGCTATAAAATTCCTTAAGGATGAAATTTGTGATCCTTGTGCCAAAGGAAAACATGTAAGCTCATCTTTTAAATCAAAGAATATTGTGACCACCACTAAACCACTTGAATTATTACATATGGATCTATGTGGACCTATGAGAACACAAAGCCGTAGTGGCAAAAGATATGTGTTTGTTATTGTTGATGATTACAGTAGATTTACTTGGACTTTATTTTTAGTTAGTAAAGATGAAGCTTTTAATGAGTTTGTTTCTTTCGCTAACAAAATACAAAAATCTACCAATAATCAAATTATTCACATAAGGTCAGATCATGGTAGAGAATTCGAAAATTCAAGTTTCATGAATTATTGCAATAAATATGGATTAAGTCATAATTTTTCGGCACCAAGAACACCACAACAAAATGGTGTAGTAGAAAGGAAAAATAGAACTTTAGAGGAAATGGCTAGAACCATGTTAATTGCTAGTGGTCTACCTAGAAATTTTTGGGCCGAGGCTATTAGTACTGCATGTTATATTTTGAATCGTGTATTAATAAGACCAATCACTTCAAAGACACCCTATGAATTGCTTAAAGGTGTTAAACCAAATATTTCCTATTTTCGTGTGTTTAGATGCAAATGTTTTGTTCATGTGAATGGAAAACGAAATATAGGGAAGTTTGATGAAAGAAGTGATGAAGCAGTATTTCTTGGCTACTCATCACATAGTAAGGCATATAGAGTCTATAACAAAAGAACAATGGGTGTGGAAGAATCCGTTCACATAATTTTCGATGAAACTAACTTTTTGTCAAGTGAACAGGATACAAATAATTTTAAGATAGGTCTTGCAAATCTAGAGGAAGATGATGAAGAATTGAAAGTGCATGATCAAGAAACAGCTGGTGAACAGCCGGTTCCAGCAGAAGCAGAAAGTACTGATCAAGTTCAGGAACTGCCAGAACATCAGGAACAGCAGACTGTTCCCAATCCAGCTGTTCCCACAGATGAGCAGAACAATCCAGTAGCTGAACAGAATGTTAATCAAGCTGATGAACCAGAACATGCTACTGTTCCCACAAGAGATTTTGTGCCAAAACCTTGGAGATATCAAAAATACCATCCTCTTGATTTGATTATAAGTGATTTGAATAAAGGAACACAAACTCGATCTCAAATGAGAAATTTTTGTGCACATTTTGCGTTCCTATCATCACTTGAACCCAAAAATCACGAAGAAGCTCTAAAGGATTCGGAATGGGTCATAGCCATGCAAGATGAATTGAACGAATTTGAAAGGAACAAAGTATGGCATTTAGAATCCAAACCAAAACACAAGAAGGTAATTGGTTTGAAATGGGTATTTCGGAACAAATTAGATGAGCATGGAATAATTGTAAGAAACAAAGCAAGGCTAGTGGTCAAAGGGTACAATCAACAAGAAGGCATTGATTATACTGAGACATTTGCTCCAGTAGCAAGGTTAGAAGCTATTAGAATTTTAATTTCTTTTGCTGCATTTATGAACTTTAAATTATATCAAATGGATGTGAAATGTGCTTTCTTAAATGGTTTTCTTGATGAAGAAGTTTTTGTTGAACAACCGCCTGGCTTTGAGAATACCTCGTGTCTTGATCATGTCTATAAGCTTGATAAAGCTCTTTATGGGTTGAAACAAGCTCCAAGGCAATGGTATGAAAGACTATCAAAGTTTTTGATCCAAAATGACTTTATTAGAGGTAAAATTGATAAAACCTTATTCTTTAAGAATAAAGGTTCCAATATATTAGTTGTTCAAATATATGTTGATGATATTATTTTTGGTGCCACAAATGAATTGCTATGTAAAGAATTTGCTAACCTTATGAGCACTGAATTTGAAATGAGCATGATGGGAGAATTAAATTTCTTTCTTGGTTTGCAAATTAAACAAACTGCTAATGGTATCTTTATTCATCAACAAAAATATATAAAAGAACTTCTTAAGAAATATGGCTTGAATAACGCTAAAACCAACCATACACCCATGGCTACTAATGTAAGATTAGATGAAGATACAAATGGAACAAATATTGACCAAACTATGTATAGAGGCATGATTGGATCTTTATCATATCTAACTGCTAGTAGACCCGATATTGCATTTAGTGTTGGTCTATGTGCGAGATTTCAATCTAACCCTAAAGAATCACATCTAACTGCAGTAAAACGTATTTTGAGATATCTAAAGGGAACAGATGATTTATCATTATTTTATCCTAAAAGTGATGTCTTTGATTTGAAAGGCTTTAGTGATGCAGATTATGCAGGAGATCTTATTAATAGAAAAAGCACGTCAGGTATGGTACAATTTCTTGGCTCATGTTTAGTTTCGTAGAGTTCCAAGAAACAAAACACTGTTGCATTATCAACTGCTGAAGCTGAGTACGTAGCAGCAGCAGCTTGCTGTTCCCAAATGATATGGATAAAGCAGCAGCTAAGAGACTTTGGTATTAAGTATGCATGTGTTCCTATTTATTGCGATAATACCAGTGCCATATGCATATCCAAAGATCCAGTGCATCACTCACGAGTAAAGCACATCCATATTAGGCATCATTTTCTTAAGGATAATGTTGAAAATAAAAATATTATTGTTAAGCATGTAAACACTAACGAGCAAATAGCAGATATCATGACCAAACCGCTTCCAAGGGAACAGCATGAGAAAATGAGATTGGAACTTGGCATGATCAAGGTGCATTAAAGGAAGTGTCATATATGATTCTTAGAGACAAAATAAAAATTGAAAATGATCAATCAACCACAATAAACTTGATTGAAAGATCAATTATCGAAAGGATCAGGTACGCATTTTTTAAAGGTATATACTTTGAATGTTCTTATGATTGCATGATTATTTTGATCAAACCGTAGTAGCATAATATTATCATTTTCTTATTATATATATTAAAAAAAAAAAAAAAAAGAACACATTTTTTTTCCCAGCAATTTTTTTTAAGGAAGTAGGAGTTGAATCATCATCATCCTTCACTCGTCTTGTTCCACTTTCACAACGTCATTTCATACCCAGTATACTTACTCCCTCACGTTACATCGTTCATCATCACTACCTTTTCTTTCTCACTCAACCCTAAACCGTCAGTTTTCTCATTTCTCTTGCTCTTCTCTCTCAAAACCTCCATGAAGATCAAGAATCAGCATCCTAAAATGAAACAACCTGTACCTCTTCAAGTCATCTACCCATCTTCTCACACCCCTAAGCCTGAGTCTTCATCAAAAGAACAGGAGGGAACCCCCATCTCTCCGGAAACACATGCAGGCAGTAAGAGAACAAGAGGATCCAAGACACCTCTAACACGTTCTGTCAAGAAAATCAAGGTAACCCACTACTTGAATGCTGAGGAACTATCTAAAGAAATGTCAGTTGGCTTTGGCCTCGACAAAGAGTGGTATGAGACTACAAAGTTTCCTCAATTTCACAAAATTCTACAAACTCAACATTGGGAATCACTCATGAGCGATTACTGCTGCAATCCCATTTACCCAGAAATTATGCGTGAGTTCATCTCTAATTTTTCTATTCATGATGGAGTTTGTTCTAGTTCAATTAAAGAAATTGAATTTGAATTTGATAGTTTGACGTTAGGAGAGTGGCTAGGAGTGCCAGCCACTGGTTTTGATGTTTACTATGTTGGGTCTAAAATTGCGTTTTCTGGAATAGATGAAAAGGATGTTTGGAGATGTTTAGGTGTTAGGCAAAAGAAAGGTAAAGTGAGTCACAATGTTTTGTCCCCCTTACACAAGTTACTGTACAACATTGCTCGAAGGTTTATTTTACCACGAAATTCAAAACGTAGTGAGGTAAGTCTTCGAGATGCGACCTTGATTTACTGTATGGTGAACAATATAAAGATCAATTTTCCTTCCTTGATGATTTCGCATTTAAATGATTGTATAGCCAAAAGATGTATGGTAGGCTATGGTGGTTTGTTGTCCTGGATTTTCTCCAAATTTGATGTTCCACTTGGTGATTATAATTTTCCAATGGGTCCCAGTAACATGATAGGTGCAAAATGTTTGAGCAATTTGCGCCTTCAATTAAATGAGGAAGGGATCCTTGAAAATGCTGTGGAACAGGTTGAGATTGATTCTAATGATGATGAGGAACAGGAGGTAGAGGAGAAGGAAAAGGAGGGACAGGAGGAAGAGGAAGAAGTTGAAAAGGAGGAACAGGAGAAGGAAGGAGCTGGAGTTAAGGAACAGGAGGTTGTTCCTACTGATAAGGAGGAAGAAGACAAGGGGATGGGACCTGAAGTTACTCTTGATGATGACTCTAGGGCTGAACCCAGTCATTTTCCCTCACCAAAGCCAACCACTCCACCATCCCATCATTTCCCATCACCACCACCATCACCAACACCAAGATCACCACCACCTGTTCACCCTTTTCAAAAACAAAGCTTTGATCAGACAACCATTCCTACTGCTCCTTTATACTCTATTCTCCTTAAGCTTGATGATTTGCAGGATCGCTTCTTCAAATTTCAAGATGAAATTCGTGTTTCCTTAGCCTCATTAGCTGACCAGATGACTCAAATGGAGGCTCGTCTTGGTGCTAAATTGGACACCGTGGAGGTGGAAACAGAATATATTGATGAAGATGCTCCTGCTTCCTAGTTCTCCTTTAATATCTTTTATGTTTCATTGCTACTATCTCTGTCACCAAACAATTTCTTTGCCTTTAGTACCAGCTGGGGTACACCTCTTAAACATTGTTAACTTTGATGAACCTTTTTACATATGTTACTAACTGTTAGGTTTAATTAGTCATTGCTTATCATGTTTGCATTCATTGCTTATGCTCTTTTAATTTGTGTATCCTTATTCTCTCTTTGACTATAACTATATGTTTAGTGCTGTGGTTTGATTGCTTATCTTCTTTTTGAATGATGTCAAAAGGGGGAATATTTGGCACAAACTTAAATAATGCTTGAGCATGTTTGAGATCTAGTTAAATATATTATGTTGGACTTATGGATTAAGGTGCTGGTTTGGTTTGTTTCTGATGTTTGTGTTGCTAGTTGTTTATTGTTACTCATTGACACTGAAACTAGGTTTCTCATTGCATTCATTGACACTGAAAATAGGTTTCTCATTGCATTAAGGTTTAAGATACTGATTTCTGGTTTTGTTTAGTTGTTTCTAATTTTTTTTTTTTGGTTTATGCTAATTTCTTTTAGCTCTGATTATGGATGATTATGGATTAAATCTGCATTTTTTTTTCATTGTTTGATTTTATGCTGAAATAATATAAAGTTGTTGTTTTGATTATTTCTAGAGTAACTTGTATCATGATATTTAGTTAAGAAGAGTTGTTTTGATCTCTAACATACTCTTCAACATTGGTTTACTCTATTTTGTTTTTTTAAGTTTGTTTGAAAGTTTGTCATCATCAAAAAGGGGGAATTTGTTGGACCTCTTGAGTTTTGATGATGACTACACTTTACCAAATATGTGTTTAGAGATTTTGTGCAGGTCGATATCCGATTAATTGTGATTGTTGATAGTACCTATGGCTTAGTTCATGGGAATATACATGTCAAAAGGTTTCAAGAGATGTTAGAAGAGTATATCACGTGGGATGTAAAATGGAGACAGGAAGTCTACTGTTCCCAGGTTTGATGTTCTAGCAAGTTGGAATTTGGAGACAGCGCAGTGTTCCCAAACTGAAGTCAATTTACGTTAGCTAATAAATTCTATCTTTTATCTTTTTAGTTAATGTATTTAAATTAATTGGTTGCATTAGTTTATTAAAGTTAATTGGCAAAAAGAATTTCTAAAATTCCTCACGTGTGGGTTTCAAGATTAATTCCTTATTTTTAGGAGATAAACTTGGATCTACTAAAAAGTAGGAACAGCAGTTAGGTCTTAATTATTTTTGGATTTTCTGAAATATAATAAAAATAATCTTTTCCTAAAAATAGTAAAAATAACCATTTTCTTAGAATTAGTCAAAAGATAACCGTTTTTAGAATTAGTCAAAAGATAACCGTTTTACCAAAACCGTTTTCTAAATATAGCATGAAGTTCCAGCCATTAATTTGGGGAACAGGAATTACTACTGAAGAAACTGCTACTTTAGGGAACAACGGTTATTAAGGAACAGTGGTTATCAGGGTATAGCGGTTACTGATTGCCTTAACCGTTTGTTTGATTTATTCAAAGGCTGAAGTATTAACCGTTTTGTGATTCATTCAGCAACATTCATTGATCCATGACTAAGGATAATGGGTTGGAATATTTTTCTATTTTTAGAAATTCATTTTATTATAAATAAGCTAACTAGCTCGGTTTTTAAAAAAAAAAAAACGCATGCTTTGAGAGAAAAATAATTTTTGCGTTTGATTTTGAAATTCTACAAGTAATATTTTGTGTTTTTAAATTGCCAATTAATTCATAATATTTACTTGTGCAACTCTTTGATTTATTTTAGAGAATTTCTATCATTTTTGTAAGGGATTTTGAGAGTTTATGTAATTAGACTCGAGTGAGTCTAAGGGGGAAGTTAGATAGCTTTTAGTGAAGCTAGAGAGGATTAGCTTATTGTAAAGCTAAGTTTGTTGCTTTGAGTAAAGCAATTAGAGAGTGAAGAGTTGGCCTAGTTGTTTCGCTTCGAGTGAAGTAAGGTGTTTATTGTAATTGTAACTAATTGCCTTAAACATAGTAAAGTTGTTAGAAATCCCAAGTGGTCGTGGTTTTTCCTTTTGTTTAGGCCCAAAAGGTTTCCACGTAAAATCGTGTGTCTCTCTTATTATTTTGCTCTTAGTTTAAGCTTTATTTATTTTGAATAATTCCGCAAAAACAGGGCACAATCGCTTAAACTTGCAACAACAACAATTCACCCCCCCCCCCCCTCTTGTTGCTGTTCCCGTTCCTAATTGAATCAACAAAGGGAAAAGAAGAAAACAAAGAAGAAGAGGAAGGATCCAGAGAAGAGAGAGAAAAACTCTTTTACTTTCTTTTGTATTATGAACCACCACAATTACCAAAATTACAAAGCAATATATATATATATAATATACAATATTCAACACCCCCCCTCAAGCTGGAGGTGGAAGCATTCCCAGCTTGAATAAAAGAGACTTGAAATGTGTTGGAGGCAAAATCTTGGTGAGCACATCAACCAATTGGTTTTGAGTAGGTAAGTAAGTCAATTGAATGAGCCCTTCCATTAGCTTTTCTCTTGTGAAATGGCAATCGATCTCAATGTGCTTTGTCCGTTCATGATAAACTGGATTTTTGGCTATTTGAATTGCAGATTGATTATCACAGTGAAGGGTAACTGGCTTTAAAGTAGTGACATTGAGTTCTTCAAGCAAGTTGACAAGCCAGGTGATTTCTGATGTAGCCTGCTGCATTGCTCTATATTCTGCTTCAGAAGATGATTTGGATATAGTTGATTGCTTCTTGCTTTTCCAGCTAATTGGAGAGTTGCCCAACAAGATAATGTATCCAGTGACTGATCTTCGTGAAAAAGGGCAAGAAGCCCAATCTGAGTCTGAGAAGGCTTGAAGAGTTATGTTAGCTTCTCCTTTTAAAAGAATACCTTGACCTGCAGTGGTATTAATATACTGAAGAACATGAAGAAGAGCATCAAAGTGAGATTGTTTTGGGTTTTGCATAAACTGACTGAGAAGTTGAGTAGCAAAGGCTAAATCAGGTCTTGTATGAGACAAGAAATTCAACTTTCCTACCAAAGTTCTATACAAAGTGGGATTAGAAAAAAATGAGGGTCTTCAGCACTTAGCTTACAGTGTAGAGGCAAAGGAGTGTGTACTTCCTTATTAGAGAAATGTTGTATCTGCAATAACTCCTTGGTGAACTTATGCTGAGTGAGAACAATTCCTGCATTTACATAAGAAACCTCCATGCCAAGAAAAAAATGAAGCAAACCAAGATCCTTAATGGTGAATTCATTATCAAGATGCTGTTTAATGCTATGTATTTCAGTGGAATTGGAACCAGTTAGCAAAATATCATCAACATATATAGCAAGAATAGTAATATCTGAAGCAGACTTCTTTAAAAATAAAGATGGATCATGTTTTGATTGTTGATAATTCCTGGAGTGCAAAAAACCAGCAAGCTTTTGAAACCATTGTCTAGATGCTTGTTTTAAACCATAAAGGGATTTTTTGAGTTTGCAAACTTTATTGTGAGGATTTGGAATACCCAAAGGTACTTTCATATATACATCTTCTGTTAAATGGCCATGTAAAAAAGCATTGTTTATATCAAGTTGGTAAATAGGCCATTTTCTTGCTGCTGCTAAAGCTATAACAGTTCTTATTGTAGTCATCTTGACTACAGGGCTGAAAGTTTCTAAGTAATCTATCCCATATTTTTGGTGATTACCTTGAATGACAAGTCTTGCTTTAAGTCGTTCTAAAGAACCATCTTTATTGTATTTTGCTTTGTAAACCCATTTGGAACCAATAGCCTTTTTACCTTGGGGAAGATCAGTGTATTCCCATGTTTCATTTTGCAACAGAGCTGAAATTTCTTTCTTCATGGCTTCTGTCCAGCCAGGGTCAAGAATAGCTTCATGATATGTTTGTGGTTCGGTATATGTGGCTTGTAAAGCAAGAGTTTGTTGTTGGGAAAAAGGTAAGGAAGAGAAAGTGACAAGATCAAGAATGGGGTTGTTGAGATAAAGGAGATTGAGTAGTGGTGTGTAAAACATAATCCTGTAGATGAATAGGTGGTTTAGTTTGTCTAATGGATCTTCTGAGATCATTGGAAGGTAGAGGAGGAGAAGGAGATATATTGGAGAGTAAGTCTGTGTCTGTAATAGTATTGTAAGATGGAGTATTATGAGAAGTAGAGCATTTAGTATTTGAGATGGTGGATATAGAAGAGTTTTGGGTAGAAGAAGATGGGTAAGAAAAGAAAGTATTGAAATCAGATATAGAAGAAGGAAGAACAGATTGAGTGTTTGAAGAAGAAATATGATGAAAAGGAAAAATATGCTCATGAAAATGAATGTTTCTAGTAAGAAGAACCTTGTTAGAGTGAAGATCGAGAATTTTGTAGCCTTTCTGTGTTGGAGAGAAACCCAAGAAGATGGAAGGATGTGATCTGGGAGCAAATTTATCTCTGTTTCTTTTGCTTGTTGCTACAAAACAGAGACTTCCAAAACATTTTAAGGCATCATATTCAGGTAATTTGTTGTAAAGTAATTCATAGGGTGTTTTGTAATGTAAAATAGATAAGGGAAGTCTGTTAATAAGAAAAGTGGCATGTAAAATGCATTCACCCCAATATTTGAGAGGAATTTTGGATTGAAAAAACAGAGATCTTGCTATTTCCAATAAATGTCTATGTTTTCGTTCAACTCTCCCATTTTGTTGGGGTGTAGCAACAAGGCTGGTCTGATGAATAATGCC
This sequence comes from Amaranthus tricolor, assembly GCF_026212465.1. Classification (NCBI taxonomy): domain Eukaryota; kingdom Viridiplantae; phylum Streptophyta; class Magnoliopsida; order Caryophyllales; family Amaranthaceae; genus Amaranthus; species Amaranthus tricolor. The sequence continues at coordinate 17,249,473 of NC_080049.1, forward strand.
CATGTCTTTATAAAATTGAATGGCATTTGCATCACAAAACTCCATGCCATTATCAGATCTAACAATTTGAACAGATGTGTGAAATTGTGTCTGGAGTAATTTAATGTGATTTGCTAAGATTGGAAAAGCATTAGATTTAGTGTTCAAAAGGTAAGTCCAAGTAGCTCTAGAGAAATCATCAACAATAGTAAGAAAATATTTGTGCCCATTATATGTGGGAGTAGCATATGGACCCCATAAGTCTACATGAAGCAATTCAAAAAATTTATTTGCTCTGCTGTTGCTAAGAGGAAAAGAATTATAGTTTTGTCGAGCTTGGGGACATATATGACAAATGCAATCAACTAAATGAAAAGAATTACAAAAAGGAATTTGAAGATGTTTCATTTGCATAAAAGGAAAAAGGCCAAGTCTGCAGTGCCATAGTTGATTGAGAGTGTTGCTGGAATTTGAAGATGTCAAGCATTCTTTTGATGAAGCAGAAGTAGGAGAGGAAAATTGATTGTATGTGAGAGAATTGTTAACATGGTACAGACTGGTGTGAGCATTACCAAGGACCTGAGCATGCTTCATCAAATGGTCCTGAGAAAGGGAGGTAAAGGGAATGAGTAAGCAATTTGTTGGTGTGAATAGAACATATTTATGAAACTGAGTGATTAATTTATGTATTGAAATGAGATTGAATTGAAAAACAGGAACATGAAGCACATTATCAAGAATTAAATCTTCTGATATTTGGACAGAGCCTATGTTCATGACTTTGGCTTGTTGACCATTTGGTTGAGTGATGAAATATGGCTTATGAAGAGGTTCATAGTGAAGAAAAAGATCCAAAGAAGGAGAAATGTGGTCAGTAGCACCACTGTCAAGAATCCAAGAAGAATTCTTTGTAGATGATAAAAAACAAAAATTGTTACCTGCTAGAAGAGTGGATTTGGATGGAGGAGAAGTATCAGAGTCTTTATTTGGAGCAAATTGTTGTGCCAACATGTTGACAAATTGTTGATATATTTCAGGTGTGATAGAAATGTCTGGCTTGATTGTTGAATTGTTATCAAAATCTGGGGATGGAAGCTGTCTTTCAGAGAACATAGTAACTCTTCTTGGCTTGTTCCTCAATTCAGGATGAAGTTTGAAGCATCTATCTATATTGTGACCTTGCATTTTACAATGGTCACAATAATAATTGCTTCGATGTCTCTTGTTAGAAGCAGAACTATTATTAGATGTAGATTGATATGGAATAGACCCAGATCTCCCTTTATTCTGATAATTATTCAGATGTTGAAAGGAAGTCCTGTTTCCATTGGAATTGAATTGATATCTATTTACAGCAAAAGCAGAATGTTCGTTTACAGAAGACAAATTATCAGAAAACTCCCTCTGGGTTTCATCTTGAATTAAGATACTGTAGGCAGTGTTTACATCTGGTAAAGGTTTGATCATGAGAATATTGCCTCTAACATTTTTATATGCTCCATTCAAACCCATTAAGAACTTATATAATCTTTGATTCTTAATTAACTCAACAATCGATCCATTAACGTCACAAGTACAAAAACCACAAGAACATTTGGGGATTTTCACAAGACTGTCATATGCATCCCATAAACTCTTTAATTTGGTAAAGTATTCAGCAATAGACAAATTTCCTTGTTCAAAAGAATTTAATTCTTTATCAATTTGTAAAATTTTAGGTCCATTTGATTGAGAGAACCTATTCTTTAATTCATTCCATATATCAGCAGCGGAATTGCAGTAAAGAACACTTGAACTAATGTTTTCTTCACAAGAATGTAAAAGCCAAGAAATTACCATTTTATCGCATCTTTCCCATTGCTTTGCCATTGTAGGATCTGTCGGTTTTCTGCAAGAACCATCAGCAAAGCCCATTTTATTCTTCGCCACTAAAGAGATCTGGACGGAGCGTTCCCATTGTTCAAAGTTCAAACCATTCAAAGGTTTGGTAGAGAGAGAATGGTTGGTATTATCACCATGACCTAGAAATAATTCGTGATTGTAATCTGGGATGAAAGTTGGGGAATTTCCAGATTCCATGTTTATCAAGAGAAGAAGAAAAAAAAAATCAGTTATCGATCTTAGAGAAATCGTGGCTCAGATACCATGAAAATATGCAAGGAAAACAATCAAAGAGGAAGATGCACAAGCCATGACGCAGCCATGGAAAAGGGAAAAGAAGAAAACAAAGAAGAAGAGGAAGGATCCAGAGAAGAGAGAGAAAAACTCTTTTACTTTCTTTTGTATTATGAACCACCACAATTACCAAAATTACAAAGCAATATATATATATATATATATAAAATATACAATATTCAACATAAAGTACAGATAGAAAATAATCCTCTTAATACTAAGTAGTTTTAATGCTAATCATTAGCTTAATTGCGTTTTGGAAATAGGTTCTTGGTTAGAATAGTTTTATTAGTCAAGTATTATCAACCAAGTTTAAATATTATCAAACCAGTAATGATTTGGATGTTTCCCAATATATAAAGTAACAATATATACTAAAAGAAAATATAATTGAAAAAAAAATATTGTTAATACCAGAAAACAAGTGGTCTACTATTATTTCTAAAGCTTTTCCCAATCAATAATCTGAAACTCCACTAGGCTGAGCAATTATTGATACAAAAAATGATAGTATACAACTACTTGGACTATACAGAAATAATGGAATATCGTATGTAGTGGACACATGCATATGGTTTAAGGAAAGAGGAAAAATAACATTTGGACTTTAATATGAAAATAAGACTATGATTCATGTACCCATGCATGTCCCAATAATGTAAGAGATACCTTATACATTTATTATGTCTACTTCCTTCTATTTTTCTGCCCATTTATCTAATTATTTTTTTTGTTTGTGGGGAAGGTTTGTACATGCATACTATATATAAAAAATACATTAATCCTCACAAAAAAAATTAAAGTTGAAATTCATAGTAAATTAATAAAAATGAAGTGTTTAATATTTAGAAATGATGAAATTGCATTTTTAGTTTTGAAATTTAACTTAATTTATCAATTGATTTACAGATTATAAAATTTACAATAAGTATAAAATTTGAATAAATTATATTTTAAGATTCACATATATGCATCTTAGATGTTCAATAATTGTTAATTAAATACTATACACATGGTAAAAATGTCAAAAACTAGTAAGTTAAAGATAATATAATAAGACCATAAGTTAACTTCAAACTATATACTTGTAGAAATACATTATGTTTATTTAAATAGCACTATGAAGTGTGAAAAGTATATACTCCGCTAACTTTTGCGTATAAACAATTGAAAAAATAATAGCCTAAATTACAATAAAGGATGAATAATATTGATACCATATGGGATGATTAAAGTTATTTAACTTTTAGCACTTGGTCACCATAAAAAAAAATCCTCACATGTACAAGTTTTTCCTCATCTAAGCCAAAAGACAAAGAACTAGAGTACATATAACAAGATGAGATATGCTTAATCACAACTTTCAAAAAGAGACGGTTTTACGGTAAAAAAATCTCTATTGAGATGATCTAATGTACAATTAATTATTATTATAAGTAATTATTTATAATCTTAAAGTGATCACTTATAATTAATCATAAAATGATCAATTAAAAAATCAAACTAGTTATATATATAACAAAAGTGTTGTTGATACTTGATAGGCTAAATGATACACCAAACAAACAACATTATTAGATGAGACAAAGAAGTTAAAAACAGTTAATAGAGAGCCGAAAACAAAAAAGAAAAAGGAAATAAGAAGAAAATTATGATGATTGATAAGACAGAGATAGAGAAAGACGCAAAATAAATAAGCTTTGCCCTTACTGAAAAATCCATTATATATGTCAACAAGTAATCCTTTTGACTCAGCATGCATGGGAGATAAGCAAAGCTTGATGATTAAAAGTTAATGTGCCATGCTAAAAGAGGAGGTCCCAACTCCCTAACACATTAACTTCATCTTTATGTACCCCGGGCCAGGCTTCGGGCCCATGCTTCAACCATTGTACCTTCAATACCTCAACCATTTTTGTTTTGGATTGTTTGTTTAAGAACCTAGCATATATGGTAGTATCGTTCGAAATACTTCACGTGCGAGGAAAATTTTAAGTCGTTAAAATATTGAGATGTAGACTAATATATAATACTTGGTGAGTAATCCTTCTAATATCATATAGTTTTAGAAAAGACTGAAACTAATCAAATGTTGTATGTAAGTTACACTAAAAAAAATAAAGATGACGAATAACACTTGGGTCGTCAACTGGTAAGGAAAAACTAGTTGGCGACTAAATAGGGACAAAAATCCTTAGTCACTTGCAAAATCGTCGACAAAAATACTTTGGCGACCTTTACGTTTTAGTTGCTATTTAGTTGCCACTTTTAACTATTCATTTTACTTGGTCGCCAAGAAGAGTCGCCAACTCAATATTTATTTGTAGTGTCAACACTCATTACTCGTGGGTTTGTGGGTCCGAGTCAGTGCGTCCACACAAGTGGGCCCATAGGATGATTATGTAACGATTATCATGGCCTAACAAGTATACTCTTATGTCTATATTTGTCGCCATATAACTGGACTAGAGATCGACATTTGGATTATTATGTTGTCTCAAGAATATTGTTAATTAAATTTTAATCACCATTTGTATGTCATTTTTATGATTATACGATTCGACTCACTTCTGATAGAATTTATTTAGGATTTCTATTCGACTTCCTTCTGATAGAATTCATTAAAGATTTCGATACTGATAACTTTAATTGTTCATGAATGGTAAAATAATATTTACGTTTGAAACATAGTTAATTAGATTTGGATTTCTTTAGGCCAAAATACTTGTTTATTGAAACATGATATACGCAATCATAGCAAGTATCTTATTTAATTTACCACGAATTATGTGTCTTATTTTATTTTTCACTAAGTTCGAAAAATGAGCATATTTTGTTAAATGTAGGATAAAAGTATACAGAACCACCAATTATTTCATACAATGTTAACATTTGATAAACGACATAGCTTTCCTAACCCACTGAAAATGATGGAACATCTTCAAATCTTTGTTCAATATCTGAAACTACAAAATTCAGTCAAAAATTGACGGCTATTTCATTCGCTACGTACAATTCACATTAAAATTATAATTTGATAACTTATTTGTTGGTTCTAGAGATATTTATATTTTCTAGGAACTACAATGCTACATTACAATTATTGATACTATTTAATTTTATTTAATTAATCGGTATTTTAAATAGAAAATTAAAGTAAACAAGTCGAGAAAGCGATGGTTGAATCAAAATAATTTTTTTTTTAAGTTATATTTCTGTCAGAGGACAATATGAATATTCCATCATATTCACTTAACACACTAAAGGGGTTATATGATATATCTGGTGTGGAAGTAGGCCAACATTTCTATTGGCAAATAGGAGGTTTCCAAATTCATGGTCAAGTACTTATAACTTCTTGGGTTGTAATTGCTATCTTATTAGGTTCAGCTGCTATAGCTGTTCGGAGTCCACAAACTATTCCGACTGGCGGTCAAAATTTCTTTGAATATGTCCTTGAATTCATTCGAGACGTGAGCAAAACTCAAATTGGAGAAGAGTATCGTCCTTGGGTTCCCTTTATTGGGACTATGTTTCTATTTATTTTTGTTTCGAATTGGTCAGGGGCTCTTTTGCCTTGGAAAATCATACAATTACCTCATGGGGAGTTAGCCGCACCCACCAATGATATAAATACGACTGTTGCTTTAGCTTTACTCACGTCAGTAGCCTATTTCTATGCGGGTCTTACAAAAAGAGGATTAAGTTATTTTGGTAAATACATTCAACCAACCCCAATTCTTTTACCCATTAACATCTTAGAAGATTTCACAAAACCTCTATCACTTAGTTTTCGACTTTTCGGAAATATATTAGCGGATGAATTAGTAGTTGTTGTTCTTGTTTCTTTAGTACCTTTAGTGGTTCCTATACCTGTGATGTTTCTTGGATTATTTACAAGTGGTATTCAGGCTCTTATTTTTGCAACTTTAGCTGCAGCTTATATAGGCGAATCCATGGAGGGTCATCATTGATTAGTGTTAGGAAGAGTCTATCGTTTAGTTTAGATCCAGGTAATATATCTATGTATCAAGATATTCTATCAAGATAATCTATGTTATCTAGAACATATAAATGTCAAAATTCATACAGTCTAACCGGAATAGAAAAAAAAAGATTCGAGCGAGAAGTGTAAAATAAAAAAGAAAAGAAGGTGTTGGTTAGTAGAGAGGGGGTGCCGCAGGTATGTGGAATCTAATGACTATTTAAGTTAATTCTTGCAGATTAGATGGTTCGAAGAATGATTAGAAAATCCGATTGAATTAAAAATAGAATCGCCGGTTTACGTTATTGAAGAAACATATGTATATTTTATATTAGAGATTGGCAAGTTATATATGAATGAATATTTCATTTGCCCTACTTAAATTTCTTAAATTTCGGATACCAAACTGAAGTCCTTCCGTTTTGTTTAGGACTGCGAATTGAATGAATAAACAGATCAAATAACGAAAAAGATCGAAGAATGATTAATGATTAGAAAAAATAAATGGAAAACTCGGGTTGTATTAATTCAGAAAGACTCAACAAATAGGAACTAAAAAAAGATTAAGTCTTTCTAATGATCGAATGATTCAATAATATTATTATTTATTATTTCAATTTGGCGTTTTTATTTTAGTTATTTCGACTGGATGAATATTACTAACGGAATAATTAAGTCCTAATGCATTGGTTGATTGTATCATTAACCATTTCTTTTTTTTGTGTGTGAGGAACTTATCATGAATCCATTGATTTCTGCCGCTTCCGTTATTGCTGCTGGATTGGCTGTAGGGCTTGCTTCTATTGGACCTGGAGTTGGTCAAGGTACTGCTGCGGGACAAGCTGTAGAAGGTATTGCGAGACAGCCCGAAGCAGAGGGAAAAATACGAGGTACTTTATTACTTAGTTTAGCTTTTATGGAAGCTTTAACAATTTATGGATTGGTTGTAGCATTAGCGCTTTTATTTGCGAATCCTTTTGTTTAATCTCAAAAAAGAAATATGATAAATACATATTTCTTTTATAGTCTTGGATTTGCAGGTTGCTTTTTCACATTTATAGTAAAATATCGCTCCTACACAATTACTCATTCGTTGCGAAAATAACCCACGGGAAGGACTTATTTGAGGATGAAGAATTAGTGTTACCCACTCGCTTTCTTCCTTCCTTCCCCTTCGTAAGTTCCAAGGCGAAGTCTTGCAACAAAGGAGGTATTTCGCAATTCGCATGAAACCTAGTACCTAATTAATATTAAGAATTCTATTCCAAAAAATTAAGTATTATTCTTATTGGAAATTAGGGAATCTCAATATAAAATAAATAAAAAATAATTTTTATTCAATCTTATTTTATATTTCGGTCAATATGTAAGAAAAAGTAGTTATACAATTTTTTGTTTTAATTGTTTGATCGCATACTTTTTTAATATTATTTTTTAATAATTTTTAGTTATTTAATTTAAATATACAAATGATCAATATAAAGCATTATATTGCGTCAAAAATCAAATGTAACAAGCAAAATAGAAAAAAGTACAAAATAGACAAAAATAAATACTTATAATTTTCTGATGTAGATTATTTATATCATTTATTTAATAATAATGGTGTACGTAATTTAGTTATTATAGTATAAATTGTAATCTTAAAATGTATGTTGTTATACAAATATTTCTTATTTATTACTCCCTATGTTTTTAAGTGAAGTTTACATCATGTTCACGGAAATTAAGAAAAATAAAACTTTTTAGATAATGGATAGATAGTACTTCTAATAAATTTGATGGAAGAATTGTGGGATCCTAAACATTAAATACTAACATAGATTACTTAAACATAGAGTACAATAAGTTTGATGATAGTTTTGGAAAAATTTATGTCCAAAAAAGGAAATGATTCTAAAGTGGACAAATATATGGAACTACTCGTTTTGATAATGTGGACAAACAAAAAGGAACGGATGGATTATTATATTATAAAAATTTATAACAGTAAATTATATTGATTTTTATAGGACCCACTAATTTGATGTGAACAAAGCGTCCATCTGATTCATTATTTGTATATATTTTAATTTGAAATTAATTTGATTTGCAAAATTAATCTTTGTTTTAAATTTAATGTTTAAATTAGTCATTTTTATGAATCATGATTTTTTATTATAATCAACTAATTAATTAATTAATTAATTAGTTGTTTAAAAACAATAATAAAATAATTGAAAAAACCGAAACCCCATGTAGCCCTCCCCTCCCATATGATAAATCAGTAATTAATGATTCTGTATAATTTATGCAAATCTTCTATTTTAGGAATTAAGTTATTTTACAGATTTGTTGTCATTTTAAATACATAAAAGTATAAATTCTTGAATTTTTTATTTTAGGTATTAAAAGAGAAATGAAGTAATAATACATGAAAGCAAATTAAGTCCACTAATATTATTACACTTGACAAAATATCTTAGAACATGCATGACATGTATTATTTTTCAAGATTTTTACTATATATACGATAGGTACCCTACAAAAGTACGAATATAATAAACTTTTAATTTATATAAATTCAATTGAAAATAAAAATTATACTAATCTTTAATGTATCATATTGTAAATGACATACAAAAATAATTACCGAATAGGCTTTTTGAATGCTTGCATTAGAAGCTTTTAACAAGATATTTCGTTTATATATCTAATATACACACAAAAGTTTAGTTTTCAATCACTAATTTTTATTTAAGAACATGGTAATAAACAAATACATTAGTTTTATTAAAGCAGAAATAATAAATGATAAATGATTATAAATAGTTACTTTAACTAAACACATAATAACATATGCACTTGAACTTTCAATATTAATTCATTTTGATAAAAATTAATTCAATTTAATATGCATTTATCTAAAAATTGTGTATTAAAATATTTTATAATTTTCTGATTAGGTTTAGGAAATATTATGTGTAAGATTTTCTTAATTGATATTGTTAATGATATACTTGTTTCTTTCACCATAATTTTATCAAACAAAAATCCAACATAGTTATGTGTTTTGAGGTCAGTAGCACATAGATAGTATTTATACTTAATATCAAATATTAATCTAATTTTTTTATATTTTCCTAATTGGTATTGAAATTAAATTATCTTATTGCTAATATTTTTTTTAATATGATAAAATAACAGTTTTCATAATTAGACAATAATTTAAATTTCAAAATCATAATTTTAATTATCTGTTTATTGATATTAAGTTAGTCAATATTATAAGTATTGTTCATATTTTCGATTTTAAACTATTAATTAACTTTAAAAATTAAATACACTATTAACTTTCTTATTTATTATATGAAATCAATCATATATTCAGACATGAACTAATTAATTTGTGATTGATTTTCATCTTTTTATTTGATGATTGATTTTCTTATATTAATTCAAATTGTCATATTAATTACTTAATTTACTATTTTTGTATTATATAATAATGAACATGAATTTATGTTAATATTTGAATTATGATATTCCTCAAAAGTTAGAGTCAATTGAGTCAAAATATTTACTATATTTATTTCTTTAGTTAATAATTATATTTTTTAATTTATTCATTTATTATTTTTAGTCATATAATTCATCATCATCATCATCATCATACCCAGTGTTTTCCGCTCATAGAAAAACTATGGACAGGGTTTGGGGAGGAAAGATCGGCAGAAACTTATACCGATAAAGGAGAGCGCGTTCAAAGGAGTCCCTCGGCTCGAGAAAAAAGAAGGAAGAAGAAGAAGAAGAAGAAGAAGAAGAAGAAGAGAAGAAGACGTAGCTACACGGGAAATATAGATTAAAAGCATATACATAGAATAAATAAGAAAAGCCAACTACAAAAAACAAAAAACAAAAACTAATAATAAGAAACAAGAGAATCAAAAAGACAAGAACACCAAAAGGTAAACTACGAGGACATCAGTAGTCTAAAACATAAATATGATGCCTCCAACTACCCCTATCCCTAGTCAGGCCCTCAGAGGTATAACTCATGTAAGTCAACTTTTATTTGTCCATCCCAAGTTCTCTTGGGTCTTCCTCGACTCCTCATACCCTCTACTATAATGCTTTCTACCCTTCTCACAAGGGCGGCGAAAGTCTTTCTCTGCACATGTCCAAACCACCTCAATCTATTTTCGCGCATTTTTCCAGAATTAGGGGCTACCCCTAGTTTGTCCCTAAACTCTTGGTTTCTAATTCGATCCAGCAATGTGTGCTCACACATCCACCTCAGCATGTGCATTTCAGTAACTTCCATCTTATGTTCAAAAATCTTCTTTACAGACCAACATTTTTCCATTAGTCATATGTTTAATCTTCTTATGTTTAGTCATATAATTACTAAATAAAAAGAAATCAATGAGTTATGTAGTCCTTTCTCATCTTATAATATTTTTCCATTTGTCATGCCTTCTTAGAAGATGACACTTGAAATTTTCCAACATTTTATATTATTATATGATGTATGATTTGTCATACCTCCTTTAAGGATGACACTTGAAATTTTTCAATATTTTTTATAATATTATTTGGTTAGCGTTTGAAACTTATTATTTGGACTCCAACTAAATTGTGATAACTGAAAAATTATTTATGCTAAAAAAAATTGATGACATATATAGTTTACAATATGGAAGAAATACTACAATAGAAATTGGAAAAAAACTTTTCTCATAAAAATTATGAATTTGTCTCATTAGGATTTATGTTATGAATTTTGCAATAATAATAACTAGATAAAAGTAATAAAAAACATCAATCAATATATTCACTTTGACCATTGTTAGTCATTATTCTCTCTTATCTCATTGTAGGCATATTTTTGAGGTAAATTCATGTTTCATTTCCCCATTAAAGTGGTGTCAATTATAAGCATAGAATGGAATGTGTCATCTATCTACCGCCCACAATTACAATATCACATGGCATGTCCATTGTCTAAAATGTTACTATTATGTAGTAGAGGCTTTCCAACTATCCTTTAACCAAGAAAAATGAACTGCATGGGAAAAGTAATTGGACTGTCCAAGTTAGATGTTTGGAATATATTTTAACTTTTTTTGGGTGTGATCTAGGAAATTCAAAAACTAATCAAGTGCACTCATGTGAGGACATGACTCATGAGGTAATGGAGTTTTTCTTGAAAAGATTGAGTAGCTAAGTGAATGTAAGAGGTTAAATCAAAACTCTTATTAAATGCATATTGGTAACCTTTCAAACCCATCTAAGATTTGATTGAATATGAAGAAGATTTTAAGTAAATTTATGAGCACCAAATTTGGCGTGTGTTAGATTTGGATCAGATTTTTTTATTTGTTTTATTGGAGTTAAATCAAAACCTAATATCATACGTTTTGAAAATTTTGGACTCAAAACTAGATTTTTAGGGTCTGACGGATCTAGGGCTTTAATTTGGGTCCAAAACTTTTTGTTTCTAAAAAAACTATAAAAGATGTATTATGTAATTTTCGTCCATTCTTATAAAATTATTTGAACATTTTCAATTAACTAGGATATTCTAATACTTTATAGTAATTGAAAGATCAAATATATAATGTTCTCCAACATTCAAGATCTTTAAACAAAATATTCATCTAATCTTTTAAATTTTAAAGTTCAAATACAACCACCACATTTCAAAGTACCTAAAGTGTCAAAGTTCTAAGTCAAACGACAAATACGCATGATAGTTATTGTATAAGTTTTTAAAAGAATAAATGCAAAAAGGTTTATAGGTCGAATTTGGATCTCAAAAGTATAAATATGAATCCAAACTCAAACTCTAAGATTACAGACTTGGGTTTAAATAGTGTCACCGGGTCTCTTGTTAACTTTGAACTGTGCATAAGTATCAAAAATAGGAATGCTCATGGGTTAGTTTAGATCAAATCAAATTTACTAGATTGAAATATGACACTTTAATGAGTCTTAATCAAATTGTTCATACTTTTTTCTGAAAGGAACCTAATACTTTATTGATAAAAATGTCATACGGCATCTACAGCAGAGTATCAATCGATCAAATACATAATAATTTTAATCAAACAAATTTCTATGTAGAAAAAGTCACGATCAATATAAAATAACTCTAACACTGAAATCTTCCCTCTATCATATTTCTGTTTAATATAGCCTCCTCTAAGGGGGTTTTTAGATCTAGTGTGATTTTGAAACAGAGATAAGATTGATACCATTGACTGTATTAGCAGAAATGACACTTGTGATAACACAATGTACCTTTTTACCATCAAATTGATAACAAGACTCCAAACTTTCACTCTGAAAGACTTTAAAACCCCTACATAGGTAAATCGAATCCAATAAATGATAGAATAACTCTATAATATAGATATAATGTACTTTATTCGTAACTAAAAATGAGAAAAACAAAAATAAAGAGATTAAGGGCTTAACATCTACCATAAGGTTTATAGTTTCCCTAAAGTTAACAATGAAGACTAGGGTTTTTTGAGAGAAAAAAGAAAGAGAGAAAAGAGAGGGAGACTAGGATTTATAACTGATTATAAAACGGCCCAGGGCTTGCGTATAGGTTGAGTGTGTGGCGGGTCCAAATATAGGGCGTGTATGGAATGATTTTTGCATATCATGGACTCAAACATAAACCTATTAAATCTCAAAAGTTTGACCAAAACTTAATCCCATGGGTATAAATAGTTGGATCCAAGTACCCTATAATTAGTCAGGTTTGGATCAGATTCAACAAGCTAATAAGACTTACTTTTTGTCTTTTTCTATTCCATTTCTTTCCTATTAAACAAATAAAAATTACTTTTTTTTGTATTTCTCTTCTTTTTTTTTTCCGTTTTTCCTTCTTTTTCTTTCATTTCCCGCTCAAAGTGTTATTCAAATATAGTGTAAGTAAATCCTTTACATAGAACAGAATCATAAGAGAAGCTGGATGTTATGTTTAGCTGAATTTATTATCAATATCAGCATATAATTAGGAAAACATAAGGTACACACATTTCATAAGTCAAGAAGATTCAATTTTAAAACCATATGACAATGAGAGAAAAAGCTCAAATGGCTTATAAAGTGTCAAAGTATGTATATTCTCTTTTATTTATCGATGTGACATATAGGATAAGTCACCTCAACATTGAGGGCGTGTGCCAAGGCTCCCAATACTTTTCCTAAGGAGCCAGTTTTGGAGGATGAATAGGTAACAAAGTAAAATTTTCTCCCAAATGGTTTAGACCTTTAATAATGTTAGAGTTGTAGTAGAGTTTATGAGTGACTTGCCATTTTAGGAACCATCTAATTATAGCCTGTTATCTCTAAAGAGTGAAACTACATAATAATTGTTAATGCCTCATTAAAAATAAACCTAACTGAAGTAAACTGGAAATAATTTAAGTGCTTTGAAATAAGGAGCCATGAGTTAAAGACAGATGTGAGTGGGGCCCTCCGGACAATAAGTAAAAATAGTGATCCATACAAAAGTACTTTTAAGAGTAGATCATTCATCTTTTTATCTTCTTTCATCCAACACTTGTCTTATTGCCTATATTTAGCTTTGCTTCATCTTCTTTCTTTCTTTTTGGGGTTTCTTTGATCTTCTGCCCTTTGCTTGGTTGAATAGGGGACTTTACTCTTAAAGATAATACAAGTGGCAAGGCTTAGACCGACCTACAACATGCAAAATTTCTCCTAGCTTGCTACCTCGGTCTACAACTCACAGTCTAGGTTGCACTAAAACGGACACGAACACGGACACAGACACGACATTGGTATGGGAAAACGCCAACTTAAAAATGACGGACATGGGAACACGAAAATAGTAATATAATAAATATATCAAATTTAAGATAATTTTACAATCTTTCATTTGATATATGTAAATAAACATTTTAAAAAAATAAAACTCACATAAAATGCAAATAAGTACCAAATAAACAACATGAGTATTAAAAAATAGTCATACAAACCAAATCAAAGAAAACCAAATAAATAGGTAAATTTAAGATTTAAAAATTAAGATTAACAAATAACACATTAACAATTTAACATTAACAAATAACAATTAACAAATATTCAAAGAGGATATACAAAAAAATCAAGAACAACATTTCAACTTTTCAAAATTCAAATTACAAACTTTTCAAGATTAAGAATTTAAGATTAACACTAAGATTAAAGATTAGAACAAGATTAATATTAGGATTTAGGATAAAGGGTAAAAATACCTTAAACAAAATTAATTTTTTTATTTTTATTTTTTTTATAAAAAAAACATGTTCTTGACTGCTTGCCGTGTCCCTTCCGTATCCTTGCCGTGTCCGCGTGTCCGGAAAAATATTAAAATATTAGACACTTATTTGGCGTGTCGGACACGGATTTTCGTGTGTCCGTCGCGTGTCCGTGTCCGACACGAGACACGCCAGTCCAAAAACGTGTCCGTGTATTCTAGCTCACAGTCCATTAGTCCTCCTTTCTGTTGGAGTCGAATTGGACCTCAAAACTACCCTTTATTTGGTAAGAGGGAATAAATTGGACTCGCGCGAATTAGATTGTTTACATTCAAACTTTAATCCAGTAAATTAGATCAAATTTTTTTCAGTTCTAATGCCGACTTGTACTCGATTTTATAGTACTCCAACTCGGACTGTGGACCTCTGGTGATGTCGAATTTTGAGTTATTTTTAGAATCAAATTTATTCAAGAGTAAGAAAAATCACAAAATAAGTTATATGGTTATTACAAAATTGTACTTAACAAACAAAAGTAATTCAGCCAATTCTAGTTAATAATCTGAATAAGTTGTGATTTTAATTATATTTTGCAACAACACACAAACTCATAATAATAATATTTTTCAATAAGGCACAACAGAATTTCAACAATTGATCTTAAAGAAAATTGTTGTATGATGGGGTCCAAAATTAATAACTCAACCCTCAATAATGAATGCCAAAACAACGACCGAATTAGGCACATTTTGTGTCTATAATCAAGTTGGAGTTATAAATAAAGCTTGATTCTTATATTTTTTTTTGAGACCCCGACATTCATTTGAGTTGAGTTAACAATTTAATCAGACATAGAGTTAGACTTTCTTCTTGAATTTTAATAAGTTTATTTTTTTAGATCGAATCGAACTAGGGTCAAATTCAAATTGAACTTTTATTCCTAATTTTAAGATTATTTCAAGATTAATTAGATTATAGTTGTTATTTATAATACATTTTGATTTGAATTTTGGTAATTTCTGTATATATAAATGATAACTTAAAAGTAAAAATATTTACTTCATAAAATGAAATGGAATTATTACCGCCGTCAATACTTATTATACTATCAATTATTGATTATAATGGAGATTTTTTTTAATTATATAATTAAAACTTAATATTATTTATACTAGTATATGTGCTTGTGCTCACGGATATGTTATTTGATTTTCTTTTAAAGTAACTTAATAATTTATTGATAAAAATATACGACATTATAACAAAGTAATAATCGATCAAATACATAATAATTTTATTCAAACAAAAAACTACAATATGTGCTTGTGCTCACAAATCTGTTACTTGTTTGATAAAGCCTCCTCTGAGAGAGTCTTTAGATCTAGTGTGCCTTTGAAATAGAGATAAGTTTGTTAAAAACATTAAAGAAAAATGAAATTTGAATTGTATAGGGCAGCAGTTTTTTAAAAAAAACTTTAGATTGACCCAATTAAGATTGTCTCATGGTGAGATGGTCTCAATAAAAAATTAGCGATATATGGATAGATTAAATTCATTAAACTGATATAAAAACTCTATAATATAGAGAGAATGAATTTTATTTGTAACTAAAAAT
This sequence comes from Amaranthus tricolor, assembly GCF_026212465.1. Lineage (NCBI taxonomy): Eukaryota > Viridiplantae > Streptophyta > Magnoliopsida > Caryophyllales > Amaranthaceae > Amaranthus > Amaranthus tricolor. Next base: position 17,265,482 of record NC_080049.1, read on the forward strand.
GAAAACAACAAAAATAAAGATATTGCTAGCTTTCTATTAACCATAAAATTGATAGTAGCCCAATATTAACAATGGAAGCTATAATTTTTTTAGAGAGGAAAGAAGAAGAGAGAAGAGAGAAGAGAGAAGAGAGAAGAGAGAAGAGAGAAAAGTTGGTATTTATATATCATAACCTTCAATGCACTAAAGGGTAAATAACTTTAAGAACTTATTATCGATTTCATGATGTTTTAAATTAATGTTTATATATTAACATATTGGATTTTAGAACCGAATAGAATTATGACAAATGTACATTAATTATGAGCATATAATATAAAGTGTGAATTTCTTAATTTATCTTTTAGTATATCGTATGATTGTATGATAATATGATGCGATGATTTTAAAGTGTCTATTTATAAGGTTATCCATATCACCTCATAAATATTCAACTTGACCTTGTGCACAATTAAGAGAAAGATAATAAAAAGGCTACACAAATAATAAAAATTTTTATGGGTATTTGTAGATTTGTTCATTTGTTGTATGGCAACGTAGAAATTGAAAATAATTTATTTTTTTTGCCTTTTCCATATTAAGAATAAAATTGGAATGGACGTATATATTATTTGGTGGAAAAATTAGTAAATTTGTCCGGTTGAAAATAATTAAATATTGCATCAACCAAACTATTATTTTATTACCTTAATTATGATACTTCTAGGTTCAAAGAAATGTTGTAAGATAAAACATTTATTTTGCTAAAAAGGCCTTAAAAATTTGTATAAGTATACTGCAATTAATTGTAATCGATATAATTTTCGAGTTCTTTTTTGTTAGATATTTGAATATATGATTGATATTCTATTATTTATTCTATTTTCTGTAGAATCGTTTAGAGACAACAAGAGGGGAGTGTATTACTGTTTGATTAATTTAAGCGTTTTTGCCATATTTTGCGGAATTGAAACTTGAACTTGATACGTAAACTTTGAAAGAGACAAACAATTTTTATGTGGAAACTTTCTAGGCCTAAATAGAAGAAAAAACCACGATCTCTCGAGTTTTCAAAGCACTTTACTACGTTCTATAAGGTAATTAGTTATAATTACATAAAACAATCACACCTAGGCCAACTTGAGTTTCTCTCTAAACTCGATTTTTTTCTCACGCTTCTCTACGAAGCTCAAGCTTCTTCTATGAAGCTCTCTTTCACCTCTAGACTTCCCCAAGTCTAGTTATAAAAATTCTTTTAAAAACCCTTTTACAAAGGATAAAACCTAAGGATAAAAATTAATTGACTTGCATAAGAAATATTTTTATGTTAATTGGCAATAAGGAGCAATGAATATTTCTTGATACTCTCAATAACCTGCCAAAGCAAATCCTTTTATGAACGAATAAGTCACATAGCTTTGTTTAAAAGAATAACTACTCACTTCATTTCTAGATCCTAAAATATAGGAGGAATGTGTAAATATTTTCGTAAGTAAAAATGCTACGATTTCCTTTACTAAATAAGGAAAATATAATTTTTCAAAATAAAACCGAATAAATTATGCCTTATAAAATGGAGAAAAAATAGGAGAAATTTTCTCCATCACTTCAGGTAGTTGACGGTTACTAAAATAATTATAATTAATATTCTTTTGCCAATTAACTTTTTAACATAATTATGCAACTAATTAACCTTATCCATACAATCAACTAAGAAAAACCAGAAACTACTTTCTTCAGAACTTTTCCGTTAACGCTAAATCTTCTAGACTTGAATCCTGGGAACAATGCACTGTCTCCACTCATTAACAAGAATTTTCAAACTATCAACTTAGAAACAGTAGATCTCTTGCCTATACTTTGACATCCTACAGCGATCCTTTTGTCGGACTTCACCTCCTTGGATATTTAAGACACTTACGAAGTCCATAGACCAAGTTTTAGGTACTATCAACGATCCTACTCCGGATCGGATATCAACCTGCAACAATCTCTAAAATAAACTTGTTTATATTAAATTTAGTCATCATCAAAACCTAAAAGGGCTAACACTTTTCAAATTAAGCTGCTACATTTATCTCCTTTCTATTTTAGTACTGCATTAAATTCTAAGTCATATTTTTACATTAATGTTTGTAGTACATTTTTTACATATAGAATTTTAGTAGCAATAGAAATAAGACAAATATGCATTGAATATAAACTATGACATGTGAAAGTTTTTAGTTTTTTTTTTATTAAAATGTATGATTTATTAAAAAAAAAAAAAGGAGTTGTTGGTGAGTGTTGAAGTGCCCATTTGTCATCCACCGGTTAATTTTCCTACATCGATAAAACATAATAACATACATCTCTTCATAAACATGAAGAGTAACTTCTACTTCTACCAATTGATTTTAGTAGTAAACCTTATTTCGGCTCATTATTGAATTGTTGTTTCTCCTCCTTATTTGGGTTGGTCAAACCCATTTTCTAAATTCAATCATGATATTAGAGCTAGTTGTTAAAGGACCTTAATAACTGGGTTTTAATCAAAACTAGTGGATTAGAGGCCTTTAATTGAATGTTCATTCTCAATGAGGTTTGTAACTCTTTTGGTGGGCAAAAATTCTAAGGACACTCACATGTGAGGGGAGTGTTAAAATGCACATTTATTATCCACACGTGAGTTTTCCTAAATCAAAGATAGAGAACAATATATATCATTCCATAAACTTGAGCGGTAACTCCTAATATTACCAATTGATTGTGAACCTCATTTGGGCTAATAAGTTGATTACATTTTCTCCTCGTTATTTGAATTTTTGTCCTTTTTCGAAATTCTACCAATAAGAAAATGCTATGTTATATTTAAGAAAAAAAAATTAACTAAAAAGAAAACACGTTCTTATGAAAATAACATGTTATGTTATTAAAATTTTAATAACACTATTCTATGCATTTAGAATAGAATTCCTTAATTTGAGTCATGATCCCTCACACTTAGCTTGAAATCGTTCCAAATCTCCTAAGGTACATTGTATTAATTAATACATGGAAATAATATAAACCATGTTGCTACAGTGATGTATCCACTTGTATTTAATATCTAACTTCACCGCCAATGAGAAGGAGACCGTCTCTATTAATACAAATATAGGAAAAGGCTTTGGATCATATAAAAGCCAAACGGCACACACCATGGTCAATAAGGGAATTCTTTACAGCTGAATGTTCAATCGGTCAAAGACAATCATTTGCTATAATATACCCACATTTTTCACCATCAAGATACCGTACGTTTTACATTCAAACTCATTTAATGCTATTTACTCTTAATCATTTTGTGAATCGAACTTACATATACATTGAAGAACTTTATATAAGGCCTAATGCCATAAACAAATCTTAGTTTTTCCTAGCTAAGAGTCACGAGGCACTTGGTACTTTCTTTGTGTATTTAAGGACTTTAGCGTCGGAGATGATCCTAAAAATCAACCTTTCAGAACAGCTAACGTATATTACCTATGAAGACCTAGTCATTTAAGTGGTCTTGCCACAAGAAAGGAGAGAAATCAAAGAAAAGGCTACCTTTAGCAAGCACTCTACAAACCCACAAGTATACTGAATTGCTTATTAGCACTAACTTAATTGTATACAGTCATGGACATAATGAAGAACTACAAGCCCGGTTCTTACCCCTTTTCAGGTAGTCAACTGTCTAGGGCGTTAAAAATAAAGGGTCTCAAATGTTAAATAATGCTATTCAGGTCTAATTCAAAGCAATACTTTTTAAGTGATTTGAACATAAACGTTTTTTATATTTAAAATAATTTTAGAACATAATGTTACAATACATTTTATCTTAAATCATTTTTCATAAAAAGAAATTTTTTTATCTTTTAATATAATGAATGATTTCATTTTAGAAAAAAATCCTAAAAATATCTTTGCTCCCTCCAAATAACTATATATACTACTATTTGAAATGATGTAAATAATAAGCGGAGGATGGGGTTGCAAAGGTAGGCCATGACCCTTTGTAGTTGAACTTGTGTTCTTAATCTAATTTTGAGCAGTGGTGACTTATCCTTTTCATGAGTACTTTGAAATATGTTTTGTGCATATTCTCTTCAAACATAAAAATACACATAATTAAATATCTATTTGATAGAAGATTACTCGGTTAGATTCATTTTTCAAATTCTAACACAACAATTGATTAATTTATTTGTGGTTATTCCCTATATCATAACGAGTTTCTTACTTGCATAAAGTAAATGAGACACTTAAGATGAATAGGAAGGAATAATATTTAATTGTAAGTGTTAGGCAAATGATTTTTTCCGTAGTTTTTTTGTCAACTTTTAACTATTGGCTTTTGACTTTTTGTTTGGTTGAACAACTAAGTTAATATTTCGTAATTAGCTTTTAAACCAACTAATTAATAAGCTAGCTTTTAACTCAAAACCAAAAGGCTCTTGAGAGTAGCATTTTTCATTGACATTTGGTCTTTTTATCCACTTTTAACTCTAATGAAAAGCTAATAGCAAACTAGGAATGGTCATGGGTCCAAGAACCTATTGGATCTGCTCCAAAGACACCCTTATTTTAAGGATCTGATACAACTTTTTGAGACCAAATGGATCCAAGTCCGATTTTTGGTCCAATAATGAGTCTGAATCTAGTTCTAGGTCTGGGTAGAGGTCTTCAGACGCACTTGAGCCATCCTAGACGTGCCAAAGACTCGTCCTTTTACAAAATGCGAAATCAACACTAAATTCGTTGTTAATCTATTTCTATATCTATGTTGACTCACTTTAGATTTAACAACATAAAGACCCATTTTAATACTAGTAAAACTTATAAAATGTAAAAAAAAAAAATAAAAAATTCAAGTATGAATAATTAAATCAAGACCCATTTATTACCCTAAACCCATCACACCCGACGGGTTTGAATTTGAGTCTGATCCAAAACTTTTAAACCTTAAGGGTCTTGGTTCGGATATGGGTCTACTGAAAATTAATGAGATTGGATTCGAATCTAGTTAGATCCAACCTAGACCCGCCCCGACCTTTCACCATTCCTAGAGCAAACACTTAATTATTACCAATTACTTATCAGGTAATACGCTTTTGGTAAAACCAATCGATAACTAAAAAACAACAACTACTTGTCAAATAAAACCTATTTCTTATGTCACTGTTGTAAAAGGAAAACTCTTTGTTGTAAAGTTTTAAACAAACAATAATGATTTAATTGTTTGGCCTTTCGTCATTGAAAATTTTGGCTTTGTTATTGGTTGAAATATAAATATATTTATAAACATAAGTTTATGTATATGCACAGATAAAAAAAAAAAGTGAAGTCTACTTCAAATTAAAAAATATAACATTAAAAAATAATTTAAATTAAAAAAATCTTCATGCAATAACAATTAACGAGCTTTCTTAAGTTTCAAGTTAATCAAAGTAATATCGACACAAATAGTATCCAAAAATTCTAAAAAAACGGACTTAATTATTTTTCTTATGAAAATTAAAGTTAAATTATATTGAACAACAAAAAACATACAAATGCGTATAGGGATGCTTCTGTAGAAATATTCATGTATATTCTAGGATCAATAAGATGATTTTTTATTCTCTTATTTATGTAAACAATATTATACCGATATTCTTGTACCTTTCTTAGTCTCACAGTTGATGTATATATTGGAGGGTTATTCACCCATTAATGAATAAGACTGTATTAAACACAAATCTTTCACTGTTATATTTCTCATGGTATCAGAGCCGAACGGTTCAGATCCGGAAAAACTCCAATAAACCGTTCATTATACTCATCATCCACCCTCTACCTGCAAATGAATGAATCAGTAAATAAAACGATGCAAAACCATATGTTTACCATGGAACAAATGGAACAAATGTTTCAAATGTTCCAGAAACTCAATAAACCAAATCCCATAGAAAACCTATCCACAATCCAACTCTCTGAAAAATTGAATTACAACAATTACACAAAATGGAGCAGATTAATGCAAATTACTATTAACAGTCGTGGCAAATTGAACCATATAACCAATGAACCCTCCAAAATCACCGACCCAAATTACCCACAATGGGCCCGACATGATTCTATAGTCATCTCCTGGATTATCAAAAACATTGATGCATAAATCGTCAATCAATTCATCGATTATAATGCTGCTCGAGATTTATGGCAAGGGATTGAATGTAACAGACCAAAAATTCTTAATTTTAATATTCTGATTAATTATTTCGAATTTTAAATTCAAATCTCTAATCCTTTGATTATCCATTTCAAACCATCTTTAATTCCTAAATCTTTTCCAAATTTTGTAATTTCTTTCAAATATTAAACTTTAACGTAGTATTTTGTTTAAAATCTTTTTATAAGCACTAAAATATTATTTTATTATTTTATAGTACGAAAAGTAAAATTTTGTTATTATATACATGGTTTTGTAAATCGTTATTTTTTAACTTTCTTCCTTAAACTAACATTACTACTTATTATTTTAACCTTATAATTTTGATATAATTATTTTATACATAAAAATGAGTCGTACTTTTATTATTAACATTAAGTATTGTTCAAGCAAAATTTTAAATAAACTACATATTTTCATGATCAAATTTACCCATTATTTTAAAGTATATTCACTTGTACATACTAGAACAAAATTTTGATGAACCAAAATCCTTTCTATGGTAACCCATGATGTTCATCACTTACACAAGCTATCACCATTTCCTTACACAAGCTAACCTTCTTCTACACTCCAAATTCTTACACATTCACTTACACACTCCAACTCTTACACATTCACTTACACACTCTAAATCACTTACACAAGTTAACCTTAGCTTCTTCTATACCCCTGACACTCTTTTTCATACAATCTAATGAACTACAAATTTGCCCAAACCCATTATAAATACTCCCCTTAGCCATGAGATCACTTACACAACCATCATCAAATCTTTCTAACATTCTTTTTTATATTTTCATTTCATTAAAATCTTACTACATTAATACCTTTATTAATTGAAGAATTTTAAAGAACATGGAGCTTAGAACACTCTTTATTTAGCTTAAACCATCATCATTATTTTGGGAGTTGGGATTAATTATCTTTGGAGCATTATTATCTATCTTGGAAGATCTTATTTCTTATTATTTTCCTAATTAGTACTTAGTACTAATCCTTGGTGTTAGTATGGTATAACTTCTTACCCTACTCTTTTTGTAGAATTTTACATTATATTTACTTTATAATATGCTAATTTTGAAATATGTTGATATATTTTAGTGGAATTTAGTTTAATAAAATTATGATCAAGATTATATTAAGTATGTGTATGCTAAAAGTATTTTTAGTATGTTAATTTAATAATCTTTGAACAAGTTTAGGAAGGTGAGTGCAAAATTATATTTTAGTGATATTAAGCATGATTTATGTTATAAGCTAGTGCTAGTATATTTATGAGTTATATGTTACATTAGAAATGTTATTATATTTAAGAATTTATTTTATGTTAGAATTTTGTATTAATATGTTTATGTTAACCTTCAAACTAGTTTATAAGTTAGTAAGTTATTTTATGAACATATTTTACTAAGTATAATTATATTAAGAATATTGTTATTATACTTTATTTTGAGATTTAAGTTTATCCTTAAAGTTATAGTAAATTTCTAAGTTATTGTGTAAAGTTTTTATTTTTTTTAGTGGTTATGTTAATTATTTAAATCTTGAATTTACTATAATAAATAAAATGAAGTTGTTTTGTTAGTGAAAAAGGCCCTAAAATACTCATAGGCCATTCGACCATTATCATATTAAAAAGAAAAAAAAAGTTTAATTTATTTTTTATATTATTATAAGCTATTTTGTGATAATATTAAAATAAAATCTTAAAAGTTATTTTTGAGAAACCTTTATAAGTTATTAAATATTGAAGTGATTTTCTTGAATATATGAGATTTCATAATAAAAAAAAATAATAACTTTTGTGACATTTAATTACTATTTAGTACAAAATAATATTTTATCTGCTAACTAGTTGACCAAAATTTATATAAAAAGATGTAAAAGTATTTTTAGTAAACTTATTCTTAAACTATGTGAGAAATATTAATTTTTTGTGAAATTATAAGTTTTATTTGTTTTATAACTAGAATGTTGATTTTTGCGAATCTAATAAGTTTACTTGTTTTTCCAAACTTGAAATAATTATTTTTGGTAAACTTGTTTAAGTTTGAAAACTTATCCAAAGGTTGCAGTTTAACTTGAATTTTAATTAGATTGTTTGATTTTGTGAAGAGAATAAAGTTTTATTTGTTTTATTCAAGAGAAATAGATTTTAGTAGCTACATGTGGAAAGTACTAATTTGGAGACTATTAATAAAATACTAAGTTATTAGTGTGAATTTAGTGACCTATTAAAATAAAGTTATAAATAAAATTTTAATGTGTAAAAATTAAGTAATGAACATATAAAGACGTAAAGGTAAATTAAACGTTATGATTAAGAATTATATTAAATAAATGAAGTTACCACTTAGGTTGGTCAAATTCAAATTCAAAGTCAACTTGGAGTAATAAAAATGTGATGTACTTGTGTGAAATGTATTGATTGAATGACCCTGATAGTAAAGTAATGTCCAACTCTTACGCATTCACTTACACACTTTAAATCACTTATACAAGTTAACCTTAGCTTATACTATACCCCTAACACTCTTTTTCATACAATCTAATGAACTACAAAGTTGCCCAAACCCATTATAAATACTCCCCTTAGCCATGAGATCACTTACACCACCATCATCACATCTTTTTAACATTCTTTCTTAAATTTTCATTTCATTAAAATCTTACTACATTAATACTAGAGCTGTTCAAAACAAACCCGACCCGAAAATTCGACCCGGAATCGAAAATTATCCGACCCAAAAAAATGTTAAGTTTTTTAGGTTTACCAAACCGCAATTACTCAAACCGATACTTCACTCGAACCGTTTGATAACCGAAAAGGGCAAAATCGAACTCAAACTGCAACCGAATTTTATAACCGACATATAAACCTTAACCAATGTTACCCGAACTGAACAGTGATCGACCCGAGTCAAATCCGACCCGAATTATGCACGTAACCGAATGTAACCTAACTAAAACCGATTAAGATCGAACTGTTTTTAACCCGAATTGATACTAACCCGATCGATTATTAATCAAACTGTTTTTAACCCAAACTGATACAAACCCGAACCGATTGTAAATCGAACTGTTATAAATCCGAATCAAATTTTCACCTAATTTTAGCAAATTAAGTCCAATTTCAGTTTTCTAATAATACGGAAAAAGAAAGAACACAAGTTCTATACAGAAGAGATTGTATTTATATATATATATATATATATATATATATATATATATATATATATATATATATATATATATATATGTATGTATATATATATATATATATATATATATATATATATATATATATATATATATATATATATATATATATATGTATGTATATATATATATATATAAATATATATATATATATATATATATATATATATATATATATATATATATATATATATATATATATATATATATGTATATATATATATATATATATATGTATACATATATATATATATATATATATATATATATATATATATATATATATATATATATATATATATACATATATATATATATATATATATATACATATATATATATATATATATATATATATATATATATATATGTATATATATATACATATATATATATATATATATATATATATATATATATATATATATATATATATATATATATATATATATATACATATATATATACATATATATATATATATATATATATATATATATATATATATATATATATATATATATATATATATATACATATATATATATATATATATATATATATATATATATATATATATATATACATATATATATATATATATACATATATATATATATATATATATATATATATATATATATATATATATATATATATATATATATATATATATATATATATATATATATATAAACTAATTGAAATAAATTGATCTGCCTATTAGGGCTGGCAAAAGCTGACCCGACCTGCTAACCTGATCTGAAACCGACTCGAAATTAGCGGGTTTGGGTTTAGATTTTTGACCCAATTAATTAAATAGGTCAACCCGACCTGATCTGTTTATTAAATGGGTTAGGTTCAGGTTGAATATTTAAACCCGAAAAAAACCTATTTAACCCATTTATTAAATTTAAGACGGATCAACATTTGCCAAATACTTCGTAAAACTAAGATAATACCAATTACCATGTATTGAGGGATTTGTCAGCTGAAGATGACTTTCAATAAGAAAGGAAGTTGTCCCACATCGGCTAAGGGATTTGTCAGCTGAAGATGACTTTCAATAACAAAGGAAGTTGTCCCACATCGGCTATGAAAGAGACCAATAAAAGAAAAATCCTTTAAATCATTTCCACAGATCTCATACCAACTTACGCAGCCACGCCGTGAGCACAAAGCGAACTATTCTTTCGCCTTTTACTAAAGAATACCGTGTGCTCGCTGCATTAAGTAGCATATGTTTATTTTTGGAGGAAGTCTTTAATTAAGGTTAAATGAGTCAAATGACCTGAAATATATGAATTTAATGACAAAAAAAAAAGTAGGTTAAATGGGTCATTAGCAGGTTGATCCGATCTGCTACATATCAGGTCGGGGTTTCATTTTTTGACCCATTAATTAAATGGGTCAGGTTCAGGTTAAGGGTTTATTGACCCATTTATATATGATCCGAACTTGAAAATGACCCAACCCGACCTGTTTGACACCCCTATTTGCTATATCTGATAAAACAATCGGTAATTATTTTTTGTAAGTAAATGAGCATACATCAATTAAAAACCTGACTATTAACTTATTTCGATATTGACCCGATCAATAGTTATCCGTAACCGATAACTACTAGAAAAATAAAGCTCGAACCCGATCTGTACCCGAAAAAACCGAACCAATTAGTAATCGATGACAACCCAAGACCGATTGACACTCGACACGAATTTCAACCGACACCGAACTGATGCTAACCCGATAGCTCGAATAACCGATCTCTAACCGAACCGTGACTAACCGACTCGACCCGAGTGTGACCCGTTGTAACACACAGACGAAAAATAACCGATCCGAAATGCAACCGAACCGAATAACACCCGTCCGAAACCGACCCAATCAACCAAATGAACACCTCTAATTAATACCTTTATTAATTGAAGAAATTAAATAACATGGAGCTTAGAACACTCTTTATTTAGCTTAAACCATCATCATTATTTTGGGAGTTGGGATTAATTATTTAAATCTTGAATTTACATAATAAATAAAATGAAATTGTTTTGTTAGTGAAAAAGGCCCCAAAATACTCATAGGCCATTCGATCCTTATCATATTAAAAAGAAAAAGAGTTTGATTTATTTTTTATATTATTATAAGCTATTTTGTGATAATATTAAAATAAAATCTTAAAAGTTATTTATGAGAAAGCTTTATAAGTTATTAAATATTGAAGTGATTTTCTTGAATATATGAGATTTCATAATTAAAAAAATATAACTTTTGTGACATTTAATTACTATTTAGTACAAAATAATATTTTATCTGCTAACTAGTTGACCAAAATTTATATAAAAAGATGTAAAAGTACTTTTAATAAACTTGTTCTTAAACTATGTGTGAAATATTAATTTTTGTGAAATTATAAGTTTTATTTGTTTTATAACTAGAATGTTGATTTTTGCGAATCTAATAAGTTTACTTGTTTTTCCAAACTTGAAATAATTATTTTTGGTAAACTTGTTGAAGTTTGAAAACTTATCCAAAGGTTGCAGTTTAACTTGAATTTTAATTAGAATGTTTGATTTTGTGAGGAGAATAAAGTTTATTTGTTTTATTCAAGAGAAATAGATTTTAGTAGCTACTTGTGGAAAGTACTAATTTGGAGATTATTAATAAAATACTAAGTTATTAGTGTGAATTTAGTGACCTACTATTAAAACAAAGTTATAAATAAAATTTTAATGTGTAAAAATTAAGTAATGAACATATAAAGACGTAAAGGTAAATTAAACGTTATGATTAAGAATTATATTAAATAAATGAAGTTACCACTTAGGTTGGTCAAATTCAAATTCAAAGTCAACTTGGAGTAATAAAAATGTGATGTACTTGTGTGAAATGTATTGATTGAATGACCCTGATAGTAAGGTAATGTCGAACCATGGGCCGGCATGTAAAATCCCGGCGTCCGTGTTGCCTGGCACGTAAAATACGGTGTAAGACAGGGGGTTCGCTATCTATCCTGTAGAGCTCGAGCATAAATATTGTATTGGAGGGGTGACGACTCCCACCACAGTTAGGGTTTAGGACTACGGTTCTCACCTAACCAGACCCTTACATATATCAGGTGTCATATTGATGTGCTTATTGATCAGTGATAAACTTGATTAGTGTTGATGTTATGATGCATGGTACAGTTATGAGTATTAACCAAATGAACTTACCTCAAGTGGTAAGATTACCGAATTGTATAAGTGGCAGTAATGTACTTCTGTCAGGATCGAGAATGGTATCTTATGACTTAAAAGTATGTAACAGAAAAAGATCATGGTAAAAGTATACGGTGGTGTCAATTAAGTATAAGTTCGTACTTAAATTCTTATTTTGTAAATGTAGTGTATAATTTCCGTATTTTGTGCTGGATAGGAAGTTATGCTCGGCGTTAAGCGCTGACCGATTCAATCGACTGTCATCCGTATCATGGATGGCAGCATTTTGCAGGATTTAGTTCAGGTTCCGATCCTGGCCGCAAAAATTACTATTTATCAAGAACTTAGCTACTTTTTGTATCTTTATTGATGACTTGGTGATGATGTATTTTTTTTTCTTTTTTAGCAAACAATATCTCTTATCAGAGGTAATAATAATTTACTTTTGTTTTAAATAGTTTTAGTTTTATGATTTAAAGGTTTTAACAATTCGGCGTTTTGAGACTTCCGCAATATTTTTTGGTATTAAACATTATTATTAAATGTTAATTATGTATCGAGATTGCCGCTCTTGTTACACGTGGTATCAAAGTTAAAGTTAATCGAATCCCGGAACTTCGGTTCCATGTAAAAGAATGTTCTCGATTGCCGACATTTTCAAAAAAAAAAAAAAAGATGTTTTTTTTTCCAAATAATTTTTTTTTCAAATTTTTTACTTTTGTGCTGTGTGACCATGTGTAGATTACACATTATCATTATGTTAATGTGATATTGACTACATGTTTAAATTTCATTTGAGATGATGAAAGATTATAATATTCCCTCTCAAAAGTCTAGGATTTGACAATTGGAATAACAGTTAACGTGAATGAAGAGTTTGAAGGTAAAGTTATTTCTAATAATTTTCTCATAGAAAATTTTTCCATTCATATTCTTTTTGATTCTAAAGTCAACCGATCTTTTATCTCTACCTCTTTTCTTCACAAATCCTCTGTCTTTCAAACCTCTGAAATTCAATCCCCAAATTTGTTCACTTAACGGTTCACCATTCCTATGTGACCATATCTTTCCTACTTTCCTCTTAAGAGTTTAGATCATCATATATTGTCGACTTGATAGTGTTTGAGTTGGGTACTTATGATGTTATTTTGGTTATGGATTTGTAGAGACGTCATCATGTGGAGATTTTTTTATGGGAAAAGATTTTTTGGATTAAAACTCAAGGAGATGACTGCTTGATTATGAACAAATATGTGTCCCCTGTTCAAACCATTTATGTCGTTCAAGCCAATAAGATGATTAAGTATAGAGATGAGAGATATATGCATGTGTTTTATTTCCAGTAGTAAGGAGAAAGCCAAATTGAGTCTTGATGAAACCCCGATTGTTAGTGAATATCCTAATGTTTATCTTAAGGATTTACCTTGTTTACCCCCGAGGAGAGTTGTTGATTTCCATATTGATCAGATTTATGATGTTATCTTTTTGTCCAAGACTTTGTACCATTTTATCTTAGACGAGTTCACTAAATTATAGAAGTAGTAGATGAGTTACTAGGAAAAAGAATAAAAAAGAGTTTTATTCGCAGTAATGTGTCGCCTTGGAGAGCCCCTATTTTATTTGTTAGTAAAATTGATGGTACAATGAGGTTGTGCATTGACTATGGGGAGATTAACAAGATTACCATCAAGAATGGTTACCCTTTGTTTAGGATAGATGATACTTTCGAGTAGTTAGAAGTTAGGAACTCAAGAGTTTTCTATGATTTATTTGAGATCTAGGTATCATCAATTAAGGATAGCCGAGAATGGTATTCTGAAGACTGCGTCAGTTATGGACTATATGAGTTTCGGTGATGTCATTTGGGGTTATAAATACGCCAACAACGTTTATGATTTGATGCAGAGATACATTTGTCCTTATTTGGATAAGTTTATAGTTTTTATGAAATTTTGGTATATTCAAGAAACATGGAGGAACATGAGGAACATTTGAGGATTATGCTAAAACTTTGAGAGAAAAAAAAATATTTAGGAAAAGTTATTAAGTACGAGTTTTGGCTTGACGAAATAGTTTTTTCTAAGTCATATTGTGTCTGAGGATGGAATTTCTATGGATCTGGAGAAGATTAAGACGATAACCAATTGTCGATTTGAGGAAGGTAACTGAAGTTCGAAGCTTTTTGGTTTTGCTGGTTACTATAGGAAATATGTTGAGAATATCTCTAAGGTTACTCGTCCCATGTTTGAGTTGTTTTTGAAAAGAATTGGATTTTAATAAAGTGAGAGGTACACGATTGCTTTTGCGGAATCACAGAGGAGAATCACTACTGCTCATGTATTAATAGTGCATGATTGTAGCAAACGATTCAAAGTCTATTGGGATACTTCATTTAAAGGTTTGGGATGTGTACTTATGCAAGATATAAATGTCATAGCTTATCCATCGAGGCAATTGAGGCCACGTGAGGTGAATTACTCATTGCACGACATTAAAGTTGTTGTAGTAATCCTTTCTCTAAAGTTGCAGACACATTATTTGTATGGGCTACCGTATAAGATCTACAGCGATCTTCAAAACTTGAGGTATGTCTTCAACCAGAAGGAATTTAACATGCGTCAAAGGCTATGGCTTGAGTTATTAGGATTATGTCTTGAAATTTTATACCACCCTAAGAAGGTGAACAAGTTGTCTTATGTTTTGAGGAGAAGACAGAGAGTGTGTTTTACCGTGAAATGCAGAGTTTGAGATTAGAGATTTGTAACCAACATGAGGTTAGACGGTATTCGGGAGCGATGACCATACATACAAACTTTGTTTGACCATATCAATGAGGCACAACTTTAGAATCCGGAGATTATTGAGTTGATCCATAGTGTTGAGGGAAATGAGACTAATGTTTTTGAGTTAAAAGAAAGAGGAAAGGTGACTCTGAAATTTTTTAGACGTTTTGAAATTCTAAGAAGAGTTAGACAAGTTGCTTATTAGTTTCCTTTACCATCGTGTTTGGTAAAAATTCATTATGTGTTCCATGTTTCACAGTTGAGGAAGTATATTCATGATCCATCACATGTGCTAACCCATGAACCCCTTCAGATCAATGAGTCCTTAGCCTATGAGGAGAGATCTATCAGATTTTGGATACACGAGTCAAGGAATAGAGAAACTCTAGGATTCCATTGGTAAAGGTTTTGTGGTCAAACCATTGAGTGAGGAAGCTATTTGGGAGTAGGAGGCAGACATGAGAGAGTGATACCCTAAACTTTTCTGTAAGTTCTAGTTTCGGGACGAATCTATCTTAAGGGGGAAGAGTTGTAACAGACCAAAAATTCTTAATTTTAATATTCCGATTAATTATTTCGAATTTTAAATTCAAATCTCTAATCCTTTGATTATCCATTTAAACCATCTTTAATTCCTAAATCTTTTCCAAATTTTGTAATTTCTTTCAAATATTAAACTTTAACGTAGTATTTTGTTTAAAATCTTTTTATAAGCACTAAAATATTATTTTATTATTTTATAGTACGAAAAGTAAAATTTTGTTATTATATACATGGTTTTGTAAATCGTTATTTTTTAACTTTCTTCCTTAAACTAACATTACTACTTATTATTTTAACCTTATAATTTTGATATAATTATTTTATACATAAAAATGAGTCGTACTTTTATTATTAACATTAAGTATTGTTCAAGCAAAATTTTAAATAAACTACATATTTTCATGATCAAATTTACCCATTATTTTAAAGTATATTCACTTGTACATACTAGAACAAAATTTTGATGAACCAAAATCCTTTCTATGGTAACCCATGATGTTCATCACTTACACAAGCTATCACCATTTCCTTACACAAGCTAACCTTCTTCTACACTCCAAATTCTTACACATTCACTTACACACTCCAACTCTTACACATTCACTTACACACTCTAAATCACTTACACAAGTTAACCTTAGCTTCTTCTATACCCCTGACACTCTTTTTCATACAATCTAATGAACTACAAATTTGCCCAAACCCATTATAAATACTCCCCTTAGCCATGAGATCACTTACACAGCCATCATCAAATCTTTCTAACATTCTTTTTTATATTTTCATTTCATTAAAATCTTACTACATTAATACCTTTATTAATTGAAGAATTTTAAAGAACATGGAGCTTAGAACACTCTTTATTTAGCTTAAACCATCATCATTATTTTGGGAGTTGGGATTAATTATCTTTGGAGCATTATTATCTATCTTGGAAGATCTTATTTCTTATTATTTTCCTAATTAGTACTTAGTACTAATCCTTGGTGTTAGTATGGTATAACTTCTTACCCTACTCTTTTTGTAGAATTTTACATTATATTTACTTTATAATATGCTAATTTTGAAATATGTTGATATATTTTAGTGGAATTTAGTTTAATAAAATTATGATCAAGATTATATTAAGTATGTGTATGCTAAAAGTATTTTTAGTATGTTAATTTAATAATCTTTGAACAAGTTTAGGAAGGTGAGTGCAAAATTATATTTTAGTGATATTAAGCATGATTTATGTTATAAGCTAGTGCTAGTATATTTATGAGTTATATGTTACATTAGAAATGTTATTATATTTAAGAATTTATTTTATGTTAGAATTTTGTATTAATATGTTTATGTTAACCTTCAAACTAGTTTATAAGGTAGTAAGTTATTTTATGAACGTATTTTACAAAGTATAATTATATTAAGAATATTGTTATTATACTTTATTTTGAGATTTAAGTTTATCCTTAAAGTTATAGTAAATTTCTAAGTTATTGTGTAAAGTTTTTATTTTTTTTAGTGGTTATGTTAATTATTTAAATCTTAAATTTACTATAATAAATAAAATGAAGTTGTTTTGTTAGTGAAAAAGGCCCTAAAATACTCATAGGCCATTCGACCATTATCATATTAAAAAGAAAAAAAAGTTTAATTTATTTTTTATATTATTATAAGCTATTTTGTGATAATATTAAAATAAAATCTTAAAAGTTATTTTTGAGAAACCTTTATAAGTTATTAAATATTGAAGTGATTTTCTTGAATATATGAGATTTCATAATAAAAAAAAATAATAACTTTTGTGACATTTAATTACTATTTAGTACAAAATAATATTTTATCTGCTAACTAGTTGACCAAAATTTATATAAAAAGATGTAAAAGTATTTTTAGTAAACTTATTCTTAAACTATGTGAGAAATATTAATTTTTGTGAAATTATAAGTTTTATTTGTTTTATAACTAGAATGTTGATTTTTGCGAATCTAATAAGTTTACTTGTTTTTCCAAACTTGAAATAATTATTTTTGGTAAACTTGTTTAAGTTTGAAAACTTATCCAAAGGTTGCAGTTTAACTTGAATTTTAATTAGATTGTTTGATTTTGTGAGGAGAATAAAGTTTTATTTGTTTTATTCAAGAGAAATAGATTTTAGTAGCTACATGTGAAAAGTACTAATTTGGAGACTATTAATAAAATACTAAGTTATTAGTGTGAATTTAGTGACCTATTAAAATAAAGTTATAAATAAAATTTTAATGTGTAAAAATTAAGTAATGAACATATAAAGACGTAAAGGTAAATTAAACGTTATGATTAAGAATTATATTAAATAAATGAAGTTACCACTTAGGTTGGTCAAATTCAAATTCAAAGTCAACTTGGAGTAATAAAAATGTGATGTACTTGTGTGAAATGTATTGATTGAATGACCCTGATAGTAAGGTAATGTCGAACCATGAACCGACATATAAAATCCCGGCGTCCGTGTTGCCCGGCACGTAAAATACGGTGTAAGACAGGGGGTTCGCTACCTATCCTGTAGAGCTCGAGCATAAATATTGTATTGGAGGTGACGACTCCCACCACAGTTAGGGTTTAGGACTACGATTCTCACCTAACCAGACCCATACATCAGGTGTCATATTGATGTGCTTGTTGATCAGTGATAAACTTGATTAGTGTTGATGCTATGATGCATGGTACGGTTATGGGTATTAACCAAATGAACTTACCTCAAGTGGTAAGATTACCGAATTGTATAAGTGGCAGTAACGTACATCTGTCAGGATCGAGAATGGTATCTTAATGACTAAAAAGTATGTAACAGAAAAAGATCATGGTAAAAGTATACGGTGGTGTCAATTAAGTATAAGTTTGTACTTAAATTCTTATTTTGTAAATGTAGCGTATAATTTCCGTATTTGGAGCTGGATAGGAAGTTATGCTCGGCGTTAAGCGCTGACCCATTTAATCGGCTGTCATCCGTATCATGGATGACAGCATTTTGCAGGATTAATTCAGGTTCTGATCTAGGCCGCAGCAATTACTATTTATCGAGAACGTAGCTGCTTTTTGTATCTTTATTGATGACTTGATGATGATGTATTTTTTTTTCTTTTTGAGCAAACAATATTTTTATCAGAGGTAATAATATTTTACTTTTGTTTTAAACAGTTTTAGTTTTATGATTTAAAGTTTTTAACAATTCGGCATTTTGAGACTTCCGCAATATTTTTTGGTACTAAACATTATTATTAATTGTTAATTATGTATCGAGATTGCCGCTCTTGTTACATTGAAAATCTCCTAAACAGTGGGCATGATGAACTTCAAATCTATGATTTGAGTTCAACTGCTGCCACCTTGAGGCAAGGAAACAATACAATTGAAGCATACTATGGAAAAATCCAGTATGTTATGGAAGGAGATTGATAGGCGTATGCCCAACCCCATGACTTGTCCTCAAGATATCACAACATTCAATAACTTTATACAAAGACAAAGACTGTATCAGTTTCTTACCGGAATAAACGAGGACCTTGATAAAGAAAGAAGAGACTTACTCTACATGGACCCTCTCCCAACAGTTGATGTAGCCTATGCCACCATTCGACGGGAAATCTCACGCCGGAAAATCATGACCGGCGTCTCATCACCGGGAATAGATCCCTCAGAGATTGGTTCAGGTCTAGTAACAAGAAACAAAAGCTTCCCTCAAAATCGTGAAAGCGACGACCGGCAAAACCTCCGATGTAGTCACTGTGGAGGGTCACGACATATTAAGGAAGGATGTTTCAAACTAGTGGGATACCCTGAATGGTGGGATGACCTACAAAAGAGGAAGGCTGCCACCAAGGCACCGGCACACCGGACCGGTGGCAAGGCTAACCTTGCATCTGCAGATCACCCCGGTGAGATCACATCATCATATTCAGGTATGGATGTGAACAAAAGAGAAGCAGCCATTTTTTAACAGGGAAAAAGCAAACAGAAAGAGGAGAGAGAAAAGGCCGAGAATCATACAGAAAAGGGAAGAAGGGAAAGGGTCACTCAAAACCCTACTCAACTCCCCTTATATACCAAGACCCCCCCCCCCCCCCCCCCCCCCCCCCCCCCAACCTTATCCAAATTTCACCCGGCCCAATCCTTACCCAAATTTCACCCGGCCCAAACCATAACCCAATCCCTAAAATTAGCCTCAATAGCCACAAACACTCCAAATGGATCTTTGATTGTGGTGCTACGGACACTATGACCTTTGACCCACATGATTTATCCTCCGTTCACCATAACTCTCGTACCCATGTTTAAACTGCAAATGGTGCAACTATCCCAGTTTATCAAGCTGGGTCGGCTGATATTTCCTCATCGCTTAATGTTAAAAATTGTTTGTTGATTCCTATTCTTTCTCATAAATTATTATCTGGCAGTCAGCTAACCAAAGAGCTTCATTGTACCGCGCTATTTACTTCTGATGGTTGTCTTGTGCAAGATACTCGGACGGGGACGATCCTTGGACGTGGTACTGAGCAAGGCGGCTTGTACTATGTGGACGAGACGGTCAAAAAGGGTCAATCACTACTTGTTCACGGGACTTCATACAAAAACTATGGACATGGCATCGACGTTTAGGTCATCCTTCACTAGGTTATTTAAAACGTCTTTTTCCGTCTTTTCATAGTTGTAATTTGTCTTTGGATTGTGAAACTTGTTTTCTAGCTAAGAGTCATAAACATTCGTACTCTCCTAGTTTTCATTCTATACCTTCCTCCCACTCTCTTCCACCCCGTATCTTTGGCTGTGTGGTTTATGTTCATCTTCCAAAAAGGGATAGAACAAAGTTGGAATCCGGGTTGCTAAGAGTGTCTTTCTTGGGTATGGTGTCGGTCAAAAGGGCTATCGGTGTTTTGATCCTCTCCATAATAAGCTATACACTACTATGGATTATGACTTCTTTGAACACTCCTACTTCTTTACCCAGCCTCGATGTCAGGAGGAGACACTAGTGGAAAAAACCTCATTTGCTGTGGTTTTTTGGCCATTATTTGCTGCGGTTTTGGGCCCAAGCAATAGTGATAGCATGAAATGGTCTATTTTAAATGCTGCGGTTAAAAACCGCAGCAAAAATAGGCATTATTGGCTGCGGTCAACACGAAATCGCAGCAAATAAGGAGGACTATTTGTTGCGGTCATCCCCAAAACCGCAGCAAATAGTCCTCCTTATTTGCTACGATTTTGTGTTGACCGCAGCAAATACTTGGTATATATAATATAATATTATGTACGTACATATATATATATATATATATATATATATATATATATATATATATATATATATATATATATATATATATATATATATATATATATATATATATATAATATACATTAAAGTCCTAATAAATCTATACTAATTACAATTTATCAAGGACAAAAATTAGCAAGATACGCGGCAATCTTGTCTTTTAATTCACGCATCTCTCCACTTCTCAGAGGGCGTGTTTCCCTCGGAATGTCGGATAAAACCTATAATATAGTATAAAATTAAAAGATTAATAAATATTAGATTTTACCAATAATAATAATTTAAGAATGTAATAAATACTTACGGCATCTATATTTTCGACTCCAAAATCCTTCACGGATTTTATAATATCGTCCATGTACTTCGGCGTGTAGTAGCCGCAATCAACGGAACTAGAAGGTTGTTGAAAGCACTAAGAGAAAATAGATGTTAGTGCGAAAAATGCTTAAAAACGCATAAAATCGCCACTTAATATGTAATTTCTAGCATATGACTATGATTTTCAATACTAACCACTTCAAAACAATAATATATAGCAATAAGTCTTGTGTGTCAAGTTTCGTGCAAAACAAACCAAGTTTGAGCTACTTTATGCGCAAAAGTGCCAAAAACGCTTAAAAACCCTTAAAATTGCATCTTGACACGTAATTTCTAGCATATGACTATTATTTTCAATTCTAACCACATCAACACAATAATATATACCAAATAGTGTTGTGTGCCAAGTTTCGTGCAAAACAAACCAAGTTTGAGCTATTTTATGCGCAAAAGTGCTAAAAACGCTTAAAAACCCTTAAAATTGCAACTTAACACGTAATTTCTAGCATACGACAATGATTTTCAATTCTAACCACTTCAACACAATAATATATACCAGATAATATTGTGTACCAAGTTTCGCGCAAATCAAACCAAGTTTGAGCTATTTTATGCGCAAAAGTGCCAAAAACGCTTAATAAACGCATAAAATCGCAACTTAACACGTAATTTCTAGCATACGACAATGATTTTCAATTCTAACCAATTCAACACAATAATATATACCAAATAATGTTGTGTGCCAAGTTTCGTGCAAAACAAACCAAGTTTGAGCTACTTTATGCGCAAAAGTGCCAAAAACGCTTAAACCGCATAAAATCGCAACTTAACACGTAATTTGTAGCATATGACTATGATTTTCAATTCTAACCACTTCAACACAATAATATATACCAAATAATGCTGTGTGCCATGTTTCGTGCAAATCAAACCATGTTTAAGCTAATTAACAATACCAAACCAAGAAACAACAAAAAAGGGCAGTTAAGGACAGCAGCCTACCCGCTGACTAGCCTACCTTGTCGCGTGGTTTGAGCCTTAACCAAGGATACCATGAGCCAAACAACCATGGAAACGTGATCTCCATACCTTTCCGCGTGGTTTGAGACTTAATGTTGAAAATTGTCAACACTGCTGTTAGTTTGGTGAACTTTTTACATCCAGGGTACAAAGGCTTTTGAGAAGCCTCTGTCAACAAGTCAAAAACACGAGGACGTTTTCCTAACTCATCCTCGACTCCCTCCATCATCGCATCAACACGATCCACATCCTCATCGACATTCTCTTCATCTGTCTCATACCCATCAACATGATCTACTACTTCCTCATTGACATCGACCACATTATTGAAGTCCTCAACAACACTTTTCTCTTTGTAAACTCCCTCCTCACCATGCCAAACCCAAACATGATATTGAGGCCTAAACCCACGTCGAAGTATGTGCTCCCTAAGGATATCAACACTATCTACCTTTGATACATTGCCACAACTGACACATGGGCAATAAAAACCAACTCCCCCTGTCCTAACTTAATGTTCAACCGCAATACTACAAAATTCTAATACGCGATCAATAAATTCCGATGATTCAATGCTTCCATATATCCAAGAACTATCTTTATTCATCCTAATTAGTGTGATTAATTAATTCAAAACAAAATTAATACACAACTTTTAAACATATATACTTATTTCTAACAAACATATTTAGCTCTAAAAAAATATACTTTGAATAATTAACATTGTATACTTCATACTTCATATACTTCACATTCTAATTCTATATAACCAAACATATTCTAATTCTGTATAACCAAACATATTCTAATTATATACTTCATACTTCAATATTAAGCACTACATTGTAAATAAAATCATATTCAAAATATAAATAATAAAATTAAATCATTTAACCTTAGAAATATAAGTATTCTAATTCTAATAATTAAAGAAAAGTATAACAACAAACCACATTTTTAACAAAATATGCAAATAATTAACAAACCACACAAACCACATTCACAAATAATTACTAAATATGTAAATACTTAACAAACCACATTTTAACTAAATTACTAAATTACAAGTGAAACAATAAAAACATAAACTTGCAAATTTACAAAAAAATAGAAATTACCTTGATTTCGTGGGTTATGTAATAATCTACAAAGAAAAACAAAAAAAACAATTAGGCCTAATTTTCGTATTTTATGAACTGGAAAAAAACTTAAAGGTTTGAGAATTTAAAAAGACGAATAATACCTTAATTTGTGAGTATTGAAGATGAACAAGACCAAATGCCTTTCGTTTCAAACGGTTTTGAAGAATGATGAACAGTAGAAGTCGTGGGAGAAGAAGAATAGTCGAGCAAATGATGAACATGTAGGGGGTTTATGAAAATTCAAAGTTTGAAGTCTGATAATGAAGTTTGATGATGAACAAGAACATACGATGAACCGTTGTTTGAAGTTTGAAGTTTGATGAAGTTTGAAGTTTGAAGTTTGATGAAGAGCAGATGAAGTTTGATGATGAACAAGAACAGTAGAAGTTTGAAGTTTGAAGTTTGGAGAAGATGAACCGCTGTGTTCGTGTGTGTGTGGTATAATGAAACAGAAGCTAAGGGTTTCGTCTTATATGAAAATATAAACGTTAAAAAGCTAGGCGCCATTTTAATACATGTTATTTGCTGCGGTCAAAGGGGAAAACTGCAGCAATTGAGTGTGTTATTTGCAGCAGTCACAAGAAGAACCGCAGTAATTAATCTTGCAACATGTTATTTACTGCGGTCAAAGCGTAAAACCGTAGCAATTAATGGTTTTTTTTTTCTAATTCTTTTTCCTATTTATTGTTGCGTATATACAAAAACCGCAGCAAGTGATAAGCAGCAAATACATTTTTTTCCACTAGTGAGAGTTCTAGTGAGGATCTAAGCTGGCTAATCTATCCTTTGACAAATGGTCGAGACCCAAAAGAACAAGTAAATGACACCACCGTTACTATCACCGAAACTACAGTACTTCCACCTACTCACTCCATTTCCGTCCCTGAGTATCCCGCCGAACGGGAGGTAACCCCTAGCTTTACTGACACTAATAATGATGTGATATCTAGTGATAATATTTCCAGGAGATATGATTTTCCCCCAAGAAGTACAAGAGGTATCCCGCCAAGGAGATATGATCCTGAATTTGAATCTCAAAGGTCCCGATACCCGATAAATCAAGAAAACCAAGAACATTTGTCTCAGATGGCAGTTGCCTTCAATGCTTCTCTTTACTCAGGCAATCTACCGAAAAATACTGATTATGCTCTTAGTGATCCAAAATGGAAGAAAGCTATGGAAGAAGAAATCTTAGCCCTTAAAAGGAATGAGACTTGGGAACGTTGCATACTGCCAAAAGGGAAAAGAATAGTAGGATGCAAGTGGGTGTTTTCAATAAAGTATCATGCAGATGGAACCATTGAAAGATACAAAGCTTGGCTCGTTGCAAAGGGATACACTCAAACCTTTGGAGTAGACTACTCTGAAACTTTTTCTCCAGTTGCTAAAATTGATACTATCCGGGTCCTCTTCTCCATTGCAGCTAACAAAGATTGGCCTCTATACCAGTTCGATGTGAAGAATACCTTTTTACATGGGAAAATTGAGGAAGAAGTTTACATGCAAGCTCCTCCGGGCTTCTTACATGAGTACAATAAAGGGGAAGGATGTAGATTCCGAAAAGCTCTATATGGGTTAAAACAATCTCCTAGAGCATGGTTCGGAAGTTTTACTGCTGCTATGAAGAAATTTGGGTACAAACAGAGTAATTCCGACCAAACTCTATTCCTCAAGAAGAGAAATGTCCTTATCACATGTCTTGTTATTTATGTTGATGACATGGTTATTACAGGAGATGATATGAAGAAGATCAATGATTTAAAGGGTCGCCTCTTCTTGGAATTTGAGATCAAAGACTTGGGAAACTTGAAATACTTTCTTGGGATAGAGGTTCTCAGATCGAAAACAGGGATTTTCATCAATCAGAGAAAGTATATTCTGGACCTATTAGCTGAGGTAGGAATGATTGACTGCAAACCTACAGAAACACCTATAATAACAAATCATGGGCTTCAATTCATTGAGGGAGCTGAAACAACTGACCAAGATCAATATCGAAGGTTGGTAGGGAAACTCATTTATTTATCTCACACCAGACCAGACATTGCCTATGCAGTAAGTGTTATGAGTAGATTCATGGGCTTCAATTCATTGAGGGAGCTGAAACAACTGACCAAGATCAATATCGAAGGTTGGTAGGGAAACTCATTTATTTATCTCACACCAGACCAGACATTGCCTATGCAGTAAGTGTTATGAGTAGATTCATGCATCGACCTCAGATACACCACATAGAGGCTGTAATGAGGCTCTTGAGATACTTAAAGGGAACTTGCAATAGGGGGATTCTCTTCAAAAGGAATCAACACTTAAATCTTGTGGCATATACTGATGTAGACTGGGCTGGTGACCGGGATGATCGAAGGTCAACATCAGGATACTTTACTCTGGTTGGTGGGAACCTGGTCACTTGGAAAAACAAGAAGCAAAAGGTGGTAGCTCTATCTAGTGCTGAAGCAGAATTCAGAGGAATTGCGAAAGAGATTACAGAAAGTCTTTGTATTAGAAAGTTGTTGGAAGAGTTGAACTGTCGACAGCAAGAAGCAAGCAATCTATACTGTGACAATAAAGCTGCTATCAGCATATCCAAAAACCCAGTCCAGCATGATCGTACTAAACACGTCGAGATAGATAGACACTTCATCAAAGAGAAGCTGGAGAAAAACATCATCAGTCTTCCATTCATCAGATCAAAAGATCAACTGGCAGACATCCTCACTAAAGTTGTTTCAGCAGAAGCCTTCAACACTATTCTATGCAAGTTAGGTGTTGGTGACCCTATAGCCTAACTTGAGGGGGAGTGTAGAAATATTCGCAGAATATTTCTGTATATTCTAGGATCAATAAGATGATTTTTTATTCTCTTATTTATGTAAACAATATCATACCGATATTCTTGTTACCTTTCTTAGTCTCACAGTTGATGTATATATTGGAGGGTTATTCACCCATTAATGAATAAGCCTGTATTAAACACAAATCTTCCGCTGTTATATTTCTCAGCTTCAAGAGGAACAAAGTACCTCAAATTCCTCAAATCAACAAGTTACCTAACTTATTACAGGCCGAAACTATGTTCCCAATCAAAATCAAGAAATACATCCAAAATACTAGAATATAAAAGGCCCAATTTCTCATTGGTACACAATCCTAAGTAATTATAACATTCACTATTGTACTTAAATAAATCACTTTTATTCTTCTGATGTTTAACACTACTTTCAGATGGTAAACCTAACAATTTATGAAAGGATAAAATTTACTCACAATAATTCAACCTATTCACGATTTTCCTACAATAATCTCAACAATCGATTAACTATGAATAATCCCATCTATTATTTCATGTAACCCGGAATGTTTTTTGGTTTTCCATGACTGGTTGCAGCAGGTAATTTTTGATCGTCATCCTCTTCTTTTTTCTTCCTCCTTAAATACTCCTTATGTCCATTTCTGCAGCCGTTCTTCAAGGTTTATCTTTCAATTTTTATTTTTTTGCATCAAATTATCTCATTCCTTTTTCTTTACATTAAGAGCATCACCTATTCTTATTCTTCTTCAAGTAGGTATTCAATTGTAAAGAAAACCACTGGATGTAAACATAGTATTCTTGCTAAAGTATAAACTGCTAGAGAATAAGTTTCTTCTTCATCACTGCGTTAAAGACAACCGAGTACAAGCTTCAATGGAGGTCCTCTTCAATGGTGTGTTTGGAAGGAGGAAATAAATGAATGTCTGGAAGAATTGAAAAGGTGTTGATGGTTAAAGTAAATGTTAATCAGTAATTTAAGTAAAAAGGTAAGAAAAAACAAAAGGAAATTAAATTATAATTGATATAAACCGATAGTAGGTGAGCTAACAATATTTCAGTTTAAATGAAACAATAGATTAGATTATTCATGGTTAATCGATAGTTGGTATTATTGTAGGAAAATTGTAAATAAGTTGGATTATATTAGATAAATTTTCCATTTTCAAATGAACGCCTACTTTAATTGTTTAAATTAGCCAAGAGTTACTCAATTGTTTTATAAGTATATAAATTTAAGGGAAGTTTCACGTGGTAATCTCAAGTTTTTGGCTTTTTCACGTGCTGAACAATTGTTTTTTAATCCATGCAGTGTCACTAAGCTTTTAATTTTTCCACTTGGTTTGCAAAAAGTTAAGATTTTGTTAAATTTACTTTATTTTCATCCATCATAACGACATTTTTTCCATAAGAACAAACACTCTACTCACTCTTATTACGCACTTTTTCAAAAATTTGGTCGAAATAAGCACTTAATTTAACAAAGAACTTAACATTTTGTCTAAAGTTAAAAGTTCGGGGTCACCATGTGAATTAAAAAAAAATTCGTCTACCACATGGAAAAGTCAATAACTTAAAGTTACCATATGAAATTTCCGTAAATTTAATAATTTTGGAATGAATCATTATTATAAAAATAAAAAATTGTAGAATAAGCAATGTAAATTGTTTTAGCTTGCATTAGAGCCTAATTAGTTTTACATGCAAGAGGCTAGAACTAAAGTCTAACTCATATCTCTTAAACTAATAAATAACATTACAGCCTATAACAGATTTTGGTGAACCGAAAATAGAAAAGTTGTTGACTCGCATCTTCTTCTTTCTTCTACAACTCATGAAACACACAACTACCGACCTTAATGGCTTATCATTCCTT
The DNA here is from genome assembly GCF_026212465.1 of Amaranthus tricolor. Lineage (NCBI taxonomy): Eukaryota > Viridiplantae > Streptophyta > Magnoliopsida > Caryophyllales > Amaranthaceae > Amaranthus > Amaranthus tricolor. The sequence continues at coordinate 17,293,890 of NC_080049.1, forward strand.
CATCCTATATTGTTAGATTTTTTGTGAAATAAAGTAATGTTCTTAGTCTACTCAGATAACTTGGATCTACCCATGTGTACATAAATAGGAAATCATATTATATTATCATATTATATCATACAATTTAATAAAAAGATCGAAAAATTCCATCTGTCAGCCTAATGTATCCTTATTAGATGGAATAATTTTATTGGTGATTGAAGTTGCCTTACGCAACAGATAAAATTATCCAACATGTCATTTTTATCCCTTCTTAAAGTTTACTAAATTGAGTAATTTATCATTTTTGAAACAGAATAAATGAATGATTATGACTAAGATTGAGCTATATTAGATTAATTATTGATTCGAATTTATTACATATCATAAATTTACTATCTTTATAAATAAATAGTTTGAATATATTTATAAAACTAAAAAGTTAGAAATTTTTATTGCATCAAATGATATAAATAAGGTTAATAAATAACGTGAGTTATACATTTATTAATGAAAACGCGTGGTTTAATTATTCAGCTAATCTCTTGAGAGACATATCTCATGCCCAACTCATTAAAGATTAATATCTACTTACCGCATTCTTATTGCCTACTTACATTATCCTTAATGCTTACTTATCGTATCTTGAATGCCTACTTTCAATATCTTAAATGTCTACTCACATCATTCTTAATGCCTACTTATAATATTTTAAAAAATATATAATGAACCGACCCAATTAAAAATGGTTTTTTAAAGAAACCATCTCTCACAAGAATTTGTGTTATTTATTTTGAATATCATACTTGCACATTATTTTAAGGGTTTTTAATTTAGAGCAAATATTTATATCTTCATTCTAAAATTTCGTGCAGTGTAAAAGTTTTTATATTAGTTGAATATAATTTATAATTAATTAACTGCAAATCAATCGTACTTATGACTAAACTTTATGTTTTCTACTTGCAAATGAAAACTCAACTCTCTTAAATGATGATAATTTAAAACACATATTGATTAAACAAATAAATTAAGTAATTTAGTTGTTTAAGTTGGTCTAAAATCATATTGGATATAAATTTAATAATTGATATATATGTTTAAGTCCAAATTATTGGAATATGCTTAAATGACTTAAGTTTATCTTAAGGTTAAATTTATAAGTCTTGAAATACATTTCAATGTCTTGTAAGTGATTACGTTTATAATAAGTTTATTTTCGTAATTATATTTGAAATTTTTTAATAGGTCAAGGTTTATTAAAATTAACTTTGAAATATTTTAATAGGTCAAAGTTTATTAAAATTATCTTTGAAATATTTTAACAGGTTAAAATATTGAAATTAAGTTTGTTTATACGCTTGTTATTAACGTTTGAATATTTTATTTGAATTTAAAATATGTGCTTAAAATAGATGGATGATTAAATATCCATAGTACAAGCTAAACACGTTTTTTTATTATTAATACAGGTTAATATTTGAATTTAAGTTAAGTTGATAAGCTAATTAAAGAGTCTTCTATAAATAAGGTAATATTTAAATTGATACTAAAAATAGAAAATGAAAATTTTAATTAATGCTTAAAGTAGGAAATAATTTGAATATGTGTTTACACGTTAATTAATCTGTTTTTTTGCTTAGTTTCCAATACCTTGTATGAGTTCTAACGTGGTAGCATAGCATTGGTTATTAAAGCACACAATGACGAAAATAGATATGTTGTCAGTGCAACGTCAATTTGAAATAAAGCTCAAGGTCTTGAAGACTGGCACAGAATATCCAGATCAACAAAATTAACGGATGAAGCTTTCTTGTTCTTCAAGGATATGTTGAGGCGTAACATCTCTATATATACAAGGCTTCATTTTAGAAAATAAGGATGCACCTCTTCTTACAATTTTCTCTCTTGACTTAAGATCTAGTATTCTCTAAGTATTCGAAAGAGCTGTAATCTTTAGTTCATCTAGCTCTTACAATTTGTAATAGACTTAAGTGTTAAAAAAAGATAGATTATTTTCATAGTTTAATACGCCTAACTTAGAATACTTTTCAAAGTGTTCAACTTGTAATCTCTGTTGGACCTATTGAGTTTTGATAATGACTACACTTTATTTAAACAAATATAGTTTTAGAGATTGTGTGCAGGTCGATATCCGGTCGTGATTATGATCGTTGATAGTACCTATGACATGGTTCATGGAAATGTACGTGTCAAAAGGATCCGAAAGATGTTAGAAGAAGTATATCGCTTGGGATGTAAAATGGAGACAGCAGGTCTACTGTTCCTAAGTTGGATGTTCTAGCAAAACTGAAAATTGGAGACAGCGCACTGTTCTTGAACTGGAGTCAGCTTACTTCCACTGAAAATTCTAGTTATTATATTAATTATTATTTTTAGTTGATGTGTTATTAAAGTTAATTTGTTGCATTAATAAATTATTAAAGTTAATTGGCAAAATATTTTCTAAAAAATATCTAACGTGTGATTTTCTAAATGTAAGCCTTTATTTTAGGATCTATATTTAGTGAATTTTGGATTTACTAAATATAGGAACAGCTGCTGAGTCTTAGCTATTATTAGCTAAAGGTAACCGTCCCTATTATTAGCTAAAGGCAACCGTATCTAAGTTTAGCTAAAGTAAACCGTGGTTATTATTGGAAAAGGGAACTGCAGCTAATTTTAGTATATGGGAACTGCTGCTAAAGAGAACAATATCTATTATTAGTATCTGGGATCAGCGGTTATTATTAAATAACCGTGGGCTTGAATTTGTCAAGTTTAATACCTATTTTAGAGACTAACCGTAGATGACCGTGGATATTAAATCCACATCATTCCCATGATTATTTTGGATAAGGCATAATGGATTGGAATATTCCATTTTAATTAGGGATTTTAGCTCTATAAATAAGAGATTCGGTTGTTCCTCAAAACTTTCCTTAGTATAAGCCATTAAATCATACGTAATTTTGGGAGAATTTTTACAAGAAAATTTTGTTTTAAAAATGCCAATTAATTTATAATATTTTCTTGTACAACTTATTGATTTTATTTTTAGAGAATTTTTATCCTTTTGTAAGGGTTTTTGGGAGAATCTTTGTAACTAGACTTGGGTGAGTCTAAGGGGAATTAGAAAGATTCTAGTGAAGCTAGAGAAGAGAATAGCTTTGAGTAAAGCTAAGGACATAGCTTTGAGTGAAGCTAGTGTGGAGTTTAGCTTTTAGTGAAGCTAAGTTTGTTGCTTTGAGTAAAGCAATTTGAGAGAGAAGAGTTGGCCTAGTTGATGCGCTTCGAGTGAAGTAAGATGTTTAATGTAATTGTAACGAGTTGTCTTAAACATAGTGGAGAATTTAGAAATCCAGAGGGGCCGTGGTTTTTCCTTCTATTTAGGCCTAGAAGGTTTCAATGTAAAAATCGTTTTTCTCTTTTATTATTTTGCTCTAAGTTTAAGCTTTATTTATTTTATTTGATTCCGCAAAACAGGGGAAAAACGCTTAAACTAGTAACAACAACAATTCACCCCCCCTCCTCTTATTGCTGTTCCCATTCGTAATTGAGTCTACAATTGGTATCAGAGCCATGTTCCCAGTAGATCAGAAAACCATGATGGCAGAATCCTGGTGTTTCCAAAGATGTCAATTATGAACGAGCGAATGGAAGAAGGATATTCTACTCAAAGACCACTCATGTTTGATGGAAAATTCTACACTTATTGGAAGAATAGGATGGAGATCTTCATCAAAGCGGAATATTATCAAGTTTGGAGAGTCATTAAAATCGGAGACTTTGAGGTAACCACTACTAACTCCAATCATGAAATCGTTCCCAAACCCATAACCGAATTCGAAAAAGAAGATTTTCAGAAGATGAAAATTAATGCCCTTGCCATAAAGCAGGTATGTTTTTCTAACTCATTTTCTGTCCATCCATCCATCCAAATTGAGTAAAAAGAAATTAATAGAGTTGCTAAAGGAGAGACAAATTAAACTTGAAAATTGTAATGATAAGTGTCTCCAATTGGAAAAGGAGCTCAAAGTAAGTAAAGACCATGCCTCCTATATAAACACCTTTAGATCCGATGTCCAAAACAGATTTTTCGGTTTGTTGGACCAAAATATAATTCTAAAGGAAAATATGGAGAGAATTAAAAAGAAAAAGGTTATTCTTAATATTGAGTTATCGCAATACAAATTGTTAGGCTTGAATATGGAATTAAACGACACATCTATTAAGAACCTGTGTGCAGATTTTCAAAATCTGGACAGTAGCTTCGAATTCAAGCGCTCCAACAGTGATAAAGTAGAGTTTGAATTAAATTCAAGAGAAAAAGTGAAAATCAAAAGTGTTCCCAAATGGATTCAAGAAGCTAAAAGTAAAAATTCAAAACGCCTAGATCACATTAAGAATAGCAAGAAGAAAATGGTATACGTTGATCTCCCTAGTGACAGAATCTGTTCCTTCTGTGGAGGAACTGGCCATCTGAAGGACCAGTGAACCAAAAGGGAATAGTACACTGTCTCTAACAAAAACTATGTCGATAACGTTTGGATGAAGAAAGCAGATTCTTGTGAAATCGACAAGGAACCCAAGACAGTCTGGGTTCCTGTAACTAACAATTAATTTTTTTCAGGTCCAAGTGAGGGGGAACAACTCATGGTATCTCGACAGTGGATGTTCCAAGCACATGAAGGATGACAAATCTAAATTTCTCTCACTTGAAGCCTATGATGGGGGAACAGTAACCTTCGGTGACAATATGAAGGGTGAGATAATCGCCAAAGGAAAAGTTGAAATGTCTAGTTCCCATGCTATCGATAATGTATTTTTAGTCGAGGATTTAAAACATAACTTACTAAGCATTTCTCAATTTTGCGATAACTTTAATTCTAAAAAGTGCATTATTTCTAGGAATGACACAGGAGACACCGTTCTTGAGGGAATCAGAAAAGGGAACACTTATGTAGTGAACCTGGACACTGTTCCCAAAACCAGTCTAACGTGTCTAAGCAATATAGAAGGCAACCCATTTCTTTGGCATAAGCGTCTAGGTCATGCCAGTTATACATTGATTAATACTTTAAGATCAAAGGACCTAGTTAGAGGACTACAAGCTATAAAATTACTTAAGGATGAAATTTGTGATCCTTGTGCCAAAGGAAAACAAGTAAGCTCATCTTTTAAATCAAAGAATATTGTGACCACCACTAAACCACTTGAATTATTACATATGAATCTATGTGGACCTATGAGAACACAAAGCCGTAGTGGCAAAAGATATGTGTTTGTTATTGTTGATGATTACAGTAGATTTACTTGGACTTTATTTTTAGTTAGTAAAGATGAAGCTTTTAATGAGTTTGTTTCTTTCGCTAACAAAATACAAAAATCTACCAATAATCAAATTATTCACATAAGGTCAGATCATGGTAGAGAATTCGAAAATTCAAGTTTCATGAATTATTGCAATAAATATGGATTAAGTCATAATTTTTCGGCACCAAGAACACCACAACAAAATGGTGTAGTAGAAAGGAAAAATAGAACTTTAGAGGAAATGGCTAGAACCATGTTAATTGCTAGTGGTCTACCTAGAAATTTTTGGGCCGAGGCTATTAGTACTGCATGTTATATTTTGAATCGTGTATTAATAAGACCAATCACTTCAAAGACACCCTATGAATTGCTTAAAGGTGTTAAACCAAATATTTCCTATTTTCGTGTGTTTAGATGCAAATGTTTTGTTCATGTGAATGGAAAACGAAATATAGGGAAGTTTGATGAAAGAAGTGATGAAGCAGTATTTCTTGGCTACTCATCACATAGTAAGGCTTACAGAGTTTATAACAAAAGAACAATGAGCGTGGAAGAATCCGTTCACGTAATTTTTGATGAAACTAACTTTTTGTCAAGTGAACAGGATACAAATAATTTTAAGATAGGTCTTGCAAATCTAGAGAATGATGAATAAGAAATGAAAATGCAAGATTAAGGAACAGCAGGTGAACAGCTGATCCCAGAAGAGGCAGAAAGGAACGATCTTGATCAGGAACAGCCAGTACTTCAGAACCAACAGACTGTTCCCAATCCTGTTGTTCCCACATAAGAGCAAGCTAATCTAGTAGCTGAACAGAATGACGATCAAGCTGATGAACCAGAACATACTACTGTTCCCACAAGAGAATTTGTGCCCAAACCTTGGAAATATCAAAGTTATCATCCTCTTGATTTGATTATAAGTGATTTGAATAAAGGAACAGAAACCAGATCTCAAATCATAAACTTTTGTGCACACTTTGCGTTCCTATCATCACTCGAGCCCAAGAATCATGAAGAAGCTCTAAAGGATTCCGAATGGATCGTAGCCATGCAAGACGAAATGAATGAATTTGAAAGAAATAAAGTATGGCACTTGGAACCCAAACCAAAACACAAAAAGGTAATTGGGTTGAAATGGGTATTTCGGAATAAACTAGATGAGCATGGAATAATTGTAAGAAACAAAGCAACGCTCGTGGTCAAAGGATACAATCAACAAGAAGGTATTGATTATACCGAGACATTTGCACCGGTAGCAAGGTTAGAGGCTATAAGAATCTTAATTTCTTTTGTTGCATTCATGAACTTTATATTATATCAAATGGATGTGAAATGTGCTTTCTTAAATGGTTTTCTTGATGAAGAAGTTTTTGTTGAACAACCTCCGGGCTTTGAAAACACCTCTTGTCTTGATCATATCTACAAGCTTGATAAAGCTCTTTATGGCTTAAAACAAGCTCCTAGGCAATGGTATGAAAGACTATCAAAGTTTTTGATTCAAAATGACTTTGTAAGAGGCAAAATTGACAAAACCTTATTCTTTAAGAATAAAGGTTCAGATATTTTAGTTGTTCAAATATATGTTGATGATATTATTTTTGGAGCCACCGATGAACTGTTGTGTAAAGAATTTGCTAACCTAATGAGTAATGAATTTGAAATGAGTATGATGGGAGAACTAAACTTCTTCCTTGGGTTACAAATTAAACAAACAGCTAATGGTATCTTTATTCACCAACAAAAATATATAAAAGAACTTCTCAAGAAATATGGCTTGAATAATGCTAAAACCAACAATACACCTATGGCTACGAATGTTAGATTAGATGAAGACCCAAATGGAACAAATGTTGATCAAACTATGTATAGAGGCATGATTGGCTCTTTATTATTTCTAACTGCTAGTAGACCCGATATTGCTTTCAGTGTTGGCTTATGTGCTAGATTTCAATCCAATCCTAAAGAATCACATCTCACTGCAGTAAAACGAATTTTAAGATATTTGAAGGGAACAGATGACTTGTCCCTATTTTACCCTAAAAGTGATGTCTATGATTTGAAAGGTTTTAGTGATGCAGATTATGCAGGAGATCTTGTAAATAGAAAAAGTACGTCAGGTATGGTACAATTTCTTGGCTCATGTTTAGTGTCATGGTGTTCAAAGAAACAAAACACTGTTGCATTATCCACTGCCGAAGCTGAATACGTAGCAGCAGCAGCTTGCTGTTCCCAAATGCTTTGGATAAAACAGCAGCTAAGAGATTTTGGTATTAAGTTTGAATGTGTTCCTATGTATTGTGATAATACCAGTGCCATATGCATATCAAAAGATCCAATGCATCATTCTAGGGTTAAACACATTCATATAAGACATCATTTTCTTAAGGACAATGTAGAAAACAAAAATATAATAGTCAAGCATGTTAACACTAATGAGCAAGTTGCAGATATCATGACTAAACCGCTTCCAAGGGAATAATATGAAAAGATGAGATTGGAACTCGGTATGATCAAGCTCCACTAAATTTGATAGCAAGAATTCCCCATGAAGCATCATAAAATTGAAAAGGGTTAAATCAACCTCAACATCTTGATTGTGAATCAATTATTGAAGGAATCAGGTATACAGTTGATAAAGTTCGTACTATAAATGTCTTCTTGATTGCATGTTTTGAATTGATCAGACCAAAGCAGCATGTGTTCATTATTTTTTTTAAGATAATATAATAATATCATTTTTCAAGTTTTATATTTTTCATATTTTTCTGATATAGGGTCAACTAAAAATTAAATAATGGGAATTGGATTTATTTACTCATTCCATGAATTTGTCCCCCAACTCTTCATCAACCATATGTTTTCAATTGAAATTATTAATGCATTAAAGAGTTGAACCTTCAGTAACTGTCCTTTCACCCATATATTAACCCCTTCCTCAAGTCACACCTCTCACGCCCACTCATTACCCTCCTTCTCAATACACCTTCAAACGTCACTCACAATGAAGACACCTAAATCCTCAAACTTCGGCAAGAAGATGAACAAGAAAACACCACAATCCTGTAAAACTTCTCAACCGCAACCTCTTAAAGTGGTTCATCCATCACCACAGATTGATGCTCCACCATCTTCATCCACTGAAACCAAAAATGAAACCACAATCCCATCCACAATGCATGCAGGAAACAAACGCCAGAACACCACACCAAAAGGTGATTCATTGTCCAGACCAACCAAACGTTTAAAGATCACTGATCCCAATAGTGCAGAAGAAATTTCGAAGGAAATGTCTGTAGGGTTTAGTTTAGACGAGTACTGGTATGATTCTACTCTCTTCCCACAACTTCACGCCATATTGCAAAATCATGATTAGGAGTTATTAATGTCTTATTTCTGTTGCAACCCAATATTCCCAAACCTAATGCGTGAATTTATTTCAAACTTTTCTATTGATAATGGAGTATGTTCAAGCACTGTTAGGGCAATAAAAAAAGAATTTAACATTTTGATGTTGGGGGAATGGTTTAATGTTCCTGCTGTTGGTTTTGATACATACCATGTTGGTTCAAAAATTGTGTTTTCTAGAATTAATGAAAAGACCGTTATAAAATTCTTAGGAATTGATCAAAAGAAAGGGAAAATAAGCCACAACATCCTGTCTCCTTTGCATAAATTATTGTATAATATTGCTCGTAGATTCATCTTACCACGAAACTCCAAACGAAGCGAAGTTAGTCTACGTGATGCCACTTTGATTTATTGCATGGCCAATCATATTAAAATAAACTTTCCCTCATTGATGATTTCTCATCTGTCGGACTGCATTGAAAAGGGGAGTTTTGTTGGATATGGAGGGCTATTGACATGGCTTTTCAGAAAATTTGGTGTACCTCTTGATGGCTTGCAGTTCCTTATGGGTCCTAATATGAAAATAAGTGCCAAATGCTTACACAATCTGCACCTAAAATTGAATGATGATGGGATATTGGTATATGCTGTGGAAGAGGTTAATGATGTTGAATCAGACGAGGAGAAGGTTGAGGAAGTAAAGGAACAACTAATTGAGGAAGATAAGGAGGTTAAAGAAGAAAAGGTGCAGGAGCATGTTCCCACTGAAACAAAAGAAACTTGGGAACAGGGAGAAGCAGCAAGTAAGGGGGAATCAGAACATAAAGGAGAAGCTATGGAGGATGATGATTATCACATTCTAGGTAGTGACTCAAGTGATGAGGAGATTGTGATAGCTATGAGGAAGAAGCCTGGTTCAATACAGAGGAAAAGTAGATGGTTGACTTCTAAATGTAAGGTTGTTATGGATGATGACATCACCTCTCACCACATCCCTGAGCCTACAACATATGTACCTATCTCTCCCAAGCCAGCCACACCACCATCACCTCAAATTCCATCCCTAAAACCATCACCTATACAGTCTACACCAACATCATTTCCAACACACACTTCACCAGGTATAGGCTGTGCTAACTTTAATTTTGTTCCTGCAGCTTCTCTAGACTCCATCTTCTCTAAGATCAATGACCTCCAGTCTCAATTTTTTGCCTTTCAAGACGAAACTCGTGTCTCACTTGCCTCAATTGTTGATCAACTCATCCAGATGGAGAACCGTCTTGGTGCCAAGTTGGACACAGTTGAAGTGCGGACTGAGTTCATAGACGAAGATGAGACTGCTCCCTGATTCCTCTTCCTAGACCATTTTATAATTTTTTGGCCCTACTATCAACCAGTTAAAATTATCAAACATTTTTTTTTCTTTTCTTGGTTGTACCATCTGGGGTACAAAGTTGTATTTCTTTTGTTGAAACAGCTACTACAATTTCTTTATTTTATATTGGTCTGTGATGTTATAATATGTGGATATCTGGATTGCATTACATGGTGCTTGCCTTTATTTACTGTTTCTGATCTTCTTCAATGGAAATATCTATATGGTTTGCGTTGTGGTTTGAGTATCCCACTTCTTTTTAATTGATCACAAAATGGGGAAGAAGTATGCACAAACTTAAGAGAAGTTGTGAATACTACAGTTTCCATATCTTGATTGATTTATATTGATCTGATAATGGAAGTTATATTGCTCTGATAATAGAAGTTATTTGATGAACTGTTGCTCTGATGACTCTGATGATGAACTGTTCTAATAATTGTTTTGAATGTTCTGTTGATAGGAGTATAAGATATATGCTCTGACTATATGATTAATTGTTCTGATTTCAAAGTTATTACATTTGAAATACTTAGTGATTTATGTTAACTATTTTTGGAAATTATTTAAAAACATATATTTTATATTGTGTTTTTATATACTATATGGAGTAAACTGTGTTGCTATGATTGCTGGGTAAATTATATTGTAACGAGTTAATTTACTAAGTTATGTAGAGTTGTTTTAATCTCTGACATGCTCTATAATATTGATTTTACTCTAATTTTATTTTAAGTTTGTTTAAAAGTTTGTCATCATCAAAAGGGGGAATTTGTTGGACCTCTTGAGTTTTGATGATGACTACACTTTATTTAAACAAATATGGTTTTAGAGATTGTGTGCAGGTCGATATCCGGTCGTGATTATGATCGTTGATAGTACCTATGACTTGGTTCATGGAAATGTACGTGTCAAAAGGATCCGAAAGATGTTAGAAGAAGTATATCGCTTGGGATGTAAAATGGAGACAGCAGGTCTACTGTTCCCAAGTTGGATGTTCTAGCAAAACTGGAAATTGGAGACAGCGCACAATTCTTGAACTGGAGTCAGCTTACGTCCACTGAAAATTCTAGTTATTATATTAATTATTATTTTTAGTTGATGTGTTAATTAAAGTTAATTTGTTGCATTAATAAATTATTAAAGTTAATTGGCAAAATATTTTCTAAAATATCTAACGTGTGATTTTCTAAATGTAAGCCTTTATTTTAGGATCTATATTTAGTGAATATTGGATTTATTAAATATAGGAACAGCTGCTGAGTCTTAGCTATTATTAGCTAAAGGTAACCGTCCCTAATATTAGTAATAGGTAACCGTCCCTATTATTAGCTAAAGGCAACCGTATCTAAATTTAGCTAAAGTAAACCGTGGTTATTATTGGAAAAGGGAACTGCAACTAATTTTAGTATATGGGAACTGCTGCTAAAGAGAACAATATCTATAATTAGTATCTGGGAACAGTGGTTATTATTAAATAACCGTGGGCTTGAATTTGTCAAGTTTAATACCTATTTTAGAGACTAACCGTAGATGACCGTGGATATTAAATCCACATCATTCCCATGATTATTTTGGATAAGGCATAATGGATTGGAATATTCCATTTTAATTAGGGATTTTAGCTCTATAAATAAGAGATTCAATTGTTTCTCAAAACTTGCATTAGTGTGAGCCATTAAATCATACGTAATTTTGGGAGAATTTTTACAAGAAAATTTTGTTTTAAAAATGCCAATTAATTTATAATATTTTCTTGTGCAACTTATTGATTTTAGTTTTAGAGAATTTTTATCCTTTTGTAAGGGGTTTTGAGAGAATCTTTGTAACTAGACTTGGGTGAGTCTAAGGGGAATTAGAAAGCTTCTAGTGAAGCTAGAGAAGAGAATAGCTTTGAGTAAAGCTAAGGACATAGCTTTGAGTAAAGCTAAGGACATAGCTTTGAGTGAAGCTAGTGTGGAGTTTAGCTTTTATTGAAGCTAAATTTGTTGCTTTGAGTAAAGCAATTTGAGAGAGAAGAGTTGGCCCAGTTGATGCGCTTCGAGTGAAGTAAGATGTTTAATGTAATTGTAACGAGTTGTCTTAAACATAGTGGAGAATTTAGAAATCCCGAGGGGTCGTGGTTTTTCGTTCTATTTAGGCCTAGAAGGTTTCCACGTAAAAATCGTTTGTCTCTTTTATTATTTTGCTCTAAGTTTAAGCTTTATTTATTTGATTCAATTCCGCAAAAACAGGGCAAAAACGCTTAAACTAGTAACAACAACAATTCACCCCCCCCTCTTGTTGCTGTTTTCGTTCCTAATTGAGTCTATTGAGAGATTGATATTTGCTATTATTAAACTTGTAAGACATTTCTTCAAGGGAAGAACGTGGTGAGAGAAGATAGTGAGATCTTCTAGTTTATCTTAAAGTCTATTAATAAAAGGCGTTGAAATCCTACGAGTTGAAAGAGAACCCATAGGTGGGGAGTACGTTGTTTAGAATCGAACCTCGTTAACATATCGTGTGTTATTCTTTAAGTTTAAATTTCGCACATACGTTATTGTTTTATTACTCGACCTAAAAACTGTCCCAAAAAACAGTTTTTGAGAGGTCCCTCAATCTTTTGAGATATTCTTCCAGACAAAAATTTTAAACGCCCATACTCTCTATTCAACCCCCTAGAGAGTATTCAATCTCCTATCAACTTTCAGCAAATAAGAACACATGATTTATGAGAGTTTATCTTGACAAATCACGATTATGTGTCAACTAGTTAATTATATAATACTCTAATCCAACAATGAGCTTGCCACATGGCAGTTGGACAATTAGAATTGACAAATCACCATTTACATGGGAGAAATTAATAGGAAAAAGTTTTGGAATATTTTTTTTATCTTTATTTATTTTGTTTAATGTATTATTATTCCTTTTATTTTCTAGTGGTGATTTACGAATCACCAAAACTAGTTAATTATATAATACTCTAATTCAATAATTAGCTTGGCACATGACAGTTGGAGAATTAGAGTTGAAGAGCTTTCAAATGTTGTCCTGTGACTTCCTTAGAATTTATTTCAAAAAGATGTTAATTAGAGCGTTTATATTGATTAATTAATGACATATTTGAAAATAAAACTTCCCTTACAAGCTAAAGTACTTTTGCTTTTTGAAATCAAAAAATTCATATTCAAATAATAATTATGATTATCTAAATTGAAAAAAAAAAAATCATCAATTCACATTTTAATTATAACTCTCACAATTGCAATATAAATACAGTAAATCAGTCACATATCATTCCCCACTAATTTTTCATAATTTGAAAAATGATTGATTTACATTCAAATAATATAGAAGAAATTATAACCTTTTTCAAATACTCTTGACATGATTCAAAACTTGATAACATATCACTAAAATTATGATAAGTATTAAGATATTAATGATTAAACATGGAGTCATTTGACAATGAAAGTCAAATTATAAAAAAAAAATTATATGGAGAAAATATGAGCTATATTTATAAATACGACTTTGGTGGTTAAATATGTTAGGAGAGATAGCTATATACTTATAACTCGGAGAATTTTGTATTAGGAAAAATTATTTTTTATCTGATCTCACATATATTGGGTATAAAGTTATATCAATATATATTTCGTTTTATCGGGCAACCCATACATGTATCTAATATTTTTTTTCTCGGACTATATTATGGTAATATAAATTGATAAAGTCGTATACGTTTACATTTAAAAAATTATAATTTTACTTATGTTTCATTATTTTGTTAATGACCTGTAATAGTAGGTCATTTGGTACTGAAGATTAATATGAGAAAATATCATTCAATGTTCAGATTATCCATAGTTAATCAATAAATGATATTATTATTGAAAAATCATAAAATAATGAATGATTTTTATAATTTCTTCATTTATATAAGACTATAATAGTATTAGATATAAACTCGTGTTAAGTATAAAAAATAAAGAATTCTTATATTTAATATATTGTAGTGTAAAAAAAATATTTAAAGTATGTGTGATATACTACTATCCAATTATAATTTATAAAAAATATCTTTAAAGATTCAAGTGTATAAAATTCGTGCATGGCTCGGATATTACACTAGTATAATTTCTATAATTGTTATGATATGATGTGCATTATTTAACCTTACAAAGATAGTGCAATAAGATTAAATTCTTTGATTTGTCATTTATCAAAATTACCAATCAAACATTGAATCATGGCTAAATTTGCAAGAATATATATAAATATAGTTGACCCAAAAGGTTACAACTAAAATTCCTTGCCATAGCCTTAATGAGTTACATACCATGCAACCTGCAGGTACTTTCTAGTTACAAGATTATGTACATATGCTTGATTAACCCTTGTAGCCAATTATATATGGCCGTTTTAATATCCAATTTCTTGGGATGGGCCCAGCCCCTCATTTTATGGGCCTTTTCTTTACAGTTAATTTTCTAGAATTACATTATATTCTTTCACTTTCCTCTTGCTTAGTTCTTTACTAAATTAACCTAAGCAAAGGTAGCAAATCCTTATCCCATCTCTGTACAATTTTCAGATTGGGAATACAACCAAATGGTAAGAAATTCATAAAACACTTAATAATTGCTAAGCAAAGTTAGCAAATCCTCATAGCCTAAATTGCCTTCTAAGAGATACTCGCCTCCACTTTACCAATCGCTGTAAAAAGTTCATAACCTATGCGTCAAAATAAAAAGCACTCATTAGTTGTTGCAAAAAAAAATGCATACCATCATAATAATTATTTATGCACTCCTTTGTTCCATTCATTTTACTTCACTTAAGAGAAAAAACTCTGATATCGTAATCCAAAATGACGAAAAATTCATCTTTCACTATTGTACCTCAGAAGGCTCTTGTAGATAATAAGACGCATTTGTTTCCTTGGCAATCTTTGAGACAAGTATGCCGAAACCTTGTCCTCTTTCTCTCAAAACCTGAAAAATAATTTAATGAAAAAATGTTACTTAGTTAATTCGTATTTTTTTTATTAGATAATAAATGTTGATTAGGTTCATTTTATTTTGTAAGAGACCGTCTCATCATGAGACATGCCTATATAATTAGCCAATTTTATTAATTAATTATTTTAAAATTATAAGTAATAATTACACATTAAGAGCATATCATCTAGAAATTTGTAATTAAGGTTAAAATGATGGAAGTTAGCAATTAGCATTGGATACCTTAAATGCATCTTCATCGGTGCGATCATCACCAATATAAACAGGGAAAACATCAGTGCAATTGGCCAATCCTGTTCAACAATTAAATTAAAAGGAAAAACTAGTTAGATGACAAAAACTCATTATGAATTATAATTAGTGATAAATAACGACCCAACAAAAGGTCAGCTTCTTTTACACCAATTAAAAATATTATTAGTACACCCAATAATAGAAAATATTAGAGTTATAATCGGAAATTATATTTTAAAAGTGATTGTGATATTTACATCCATAATCATAAATACTAACTTACCAAGTGACTCCAAAAGAAATTCTAGAGCCTTTCCTTTATCCCACTTGATGGTAGGTCGGATTTCCAACACCTGTTTTTTTTTTTTTTTTTTAGGTTAGAGAATAGAACATTAGATCTTTTAATCAATCCTTTTCCATGTTTTAGTATTTATTCCTTTTACTCAAAAATCAATCAACTTGTTACACAAAAAATACCAAATTATTTATATTTACTTCATAATTAAACCCATTTATTATAAAAATGAATACCAAGCTAAACAACGCAAGAATAATAGACTAGTCTAGACTTTTCCTTTCATATTTCATCATTGTAACATAAGTTCGATTTATTATATTACCTTACGACCCTGAGTGAGTCTAAGCTTTGGGTATTCCTTTAGAACTGACCTCACTTCATGAGCTAGTTCATTCCATTTCTGCATTATTTATACGTCATACAATTATCAGTCATCTATAAAATTGATATAATTTTTTAGCTTGTTCAGATACTCTTACCACTAGATATTTCCATACAATTAGCTAAATTTTTAATTAATTACTTTAAAATTTTAAATGACCACTTTAAGACACTAATATACATGGGTCAGATGAATAGAAGTAACCTAAACCATTAGACCATCCGTATATAAAAATACTCTTATGCAATAAAAAAAGATATTTAGTGAAAATAAAAAAAAATCAATAATTGAATAATGAATAATAATGATAATAATAAATTATAACAAATGGTATGAATAAACATACCTTTTCATCTACACATCGGAAATGCACAGACAGACAAAACTTGTTGTGCTCCACCTTAGCTCCAAGTATGGATTTAGTTTTTTCCAAAAGTGTCTTATAAACCTAAAACATTATCCATTATTTCCCGTTAATAATCTTTTCATTTTCCTTATTATAGGAATATAGAAATAAAATTTAGTATGAGATCACAAATAGGTATAGGTAAGACTAATAACCTCATCAATCATGGGAACAAATTCACTAGCTGGCTGAAACAGTACAACTTGACTTCCCTGAAACAGAGCAAACAACGAACATTACACAACACCCCAATAGCAAAATAACAACCAAAATTATTTTTAAATTAATCACATAATTTTCAATCATTTATAGCTTTTCTCGTACAGTCTTGGTATTACTGGGTGGTTTAAATAACTATCAGAACTGTCTTAAAAAATTTGCGGCTTATATAAAATTTTTATTTTGCGCCATATATATATATATATATATATATATATATATATATATATATATATTATTATATTAATTTTTTTCATATAAGTGAGGCCCATACAGTCGGTCATCTCGCACACTTTTAAAAAACTCCTCCAGTGTCCACATTCATTTTTTCTTTTTTTCTAATTCTCTATGGGTACTGATATACGAGTATATTGGATTGATGACTGCCACTATGATTGTATAATGTTTTACAACGACATTAACGGACAGGCTAGGAAGACAACAAACCTTGAGATGTTTGGAGCCTTTAGCTGGGCCTTTAATGTCCATGCCATGACTACCAGCATAATACAATTCAGCTAATTTCACAAAATCGTACACTTTGTCTCGGCACCTTCCACTCACTATTGCTGTTGGAAAATATCTTGCTAATTTCCTTACTGTTCTCCTCATCTGTATCCATTTTTCCAAAAATATTTTCAATTTTTTTCTAAAATGGAAGATTATTGAATCGTTTCAAAGTAAATAAAAAATATTATTCACAGAAACATACGGAATCAGACATGAAAGCACGATCAGGATCTTCAACAATAGGAGAAAGAGTGCCATCATAATCCAAAAACATTACAATCTGTTTCCCTTTCGATGCTTTGATAATCTGATCGAACATATCCATTGCAGAAGGCTGCAGATTAATCTGCGCATCAAACATGGTTGTTTCAGTAATTAATGTAAAAAAATCGGGATTAAAATGTCATTCAATCCAGATTCAAATGGAATATATATATTATCAAACTTACAAGGGAAAGAGAATCAGAAGCATTAAGAGAAGGAGTGGATTTCAAATGAGTAGGAGAAGAAGCTCTCATGGATTCGACCCAGGAACCTCCATTAATATCAAGGTCTTTGAGAAGTTGTCTCTCACACATTGGAATGGAGATGTATTTGGAAGGAACAGGAGGAGGTTTTTGGGATAATATACCCAAATTTGAGGTCATGTTCATGCTTCTTGTTTGGTTTTTCGATTCAGAAACCGCCACTGTATCATATCTTGTCATTTTGCAACACACTACAAAACAAACATACAAATAAACCAAACCAAAATTTTAATGAATAATCGATGTGATTGTGGGAATTTTTGCAAAACCCAAAATATAAATATCAAATTTTGTTTGGAATTGAAGAAATCAAAAAGAAGATTTGAATACCAAGTATGGAATCAAAATATTCGGGATTCAATTGGTGGGTTGAAGCAGAGTTTTAAGATTATTTCTTCTGGGAAAATGGGAGAGAAATTGGTAAGAGAGAGAAAGAATGAGAGAGACGAGGATGAGAAAGACGGGAGATGGTTCGGGGTTGGATTTATAGGCAACACCAACACACTTAAAAGGATATTATACTTTTTATTTTTTCTTTCTTACATTTATTTACAATGCTATTCTGTATACGCATACTATAATTTGTATTTGTATTTGTATTTGTATTTGTATTTGTATTTGTATTTGCTAATATATTTAGATTTATACAAATAAATATTACTCCCATAAAGAAGTGAATCTCATTTTTTATCTGCGCTGCAGGATTTTTCTAATTTGGATGGATGTCTAATACTAACAATCTTTTTATTAAATAAATAGGAAGGTTAATATAGTAACATTTTTATTATTTTTTCCACTATCTAAATTTGTATGCAATCGTGCTCGAGTGTAATTAAAAAACGGGAGGAAATATTTTTAGAAAATTATATATTGAAATGTATATAACAAAAATATTATTAAAAACAAAATAATATTTTTTTCATTCTGAAATACTTGCTACATTATTATTATTGATACTATTTATTATGAAAAATTATTTTATATATTGCGGTTGATGTGTAAGAAAGAATATACTCAAGTAAGATTTTGTTTGAATCGTCTATTCGTATATTTTAATAGTATTAGTTTTTTATAAATTTTAGTTATGCATAATGCAATACACATATGATTATAATATCGCAATGGATTGCGTAAAAATGTTAAATATAGCATGAATAATAAAACTTGAGGTGTTCAATATAAATTTGACGGCTTGATATTAAACCGACTTTGTAGCCAAATCCCATTTAACTTGACTTAAAAATAGATTTACAATTATGTCAAAACCAATACGAATACGAAACTTAATTTTAAACGGATTTAAAACATCTAATTAAAACGTTGGAAGTATGTAGTGCATGAAAAGAAATAGGAAAATAAAATGAAATAAGAATTTCTAAAGGGTGAGGGGGAATGGAATCCACAAAAGTGGGGACAGAAGAAAATCCTGAAGGGTCCACGTGGTCCCAGCACGGTTAAGAAAAGGTAAGAGCTCCGCCGTTATCGCCGTCACAGGAACAGCCATAGACAGCTGTAATGTTGTAGATGTCAACACATGTCAAACATTCTTTAGCCTCTTACTATCCCACGTGCCACCCATGCTTGCTCTCTCTTTCTATTCTCTCTCCTCTTCTTAACCTCTCTTCATCTATATTATTGGCCCCCATCTCCTTTCTTGTTTCTTCTTTTATTTATTTTTACCCCACTTGAAAATTCTATTCCTCCTATATGGAATTGTGGACCTAATAATATGAAGTTTGTACAATTTTTTTATATTAAAATCGTTGAGTAACTAATTCTTGAGGCCCCACTTAATAGAATCAAGATGCAACTAATTAAGCATATTAGAGGTGTTTATGGGTTTGTTTGGGCTAGCGGACCGAGTTGTCCTTTGAAACTTATTCGCAGGCCTAAAATTTTTTTTAAAGTCCGCCCGCTTTAGCGGGCTTACTTCATTTGTCACTACCCGCGCTCTTTCTTAGCTGGCAGGAGTCATGGGCAAACAGGTATTTTATTTTATAATCAAGTAAAATAATTTACGACGAAAAAAATAAAATTGTCAAATGTGATTTAGTCATGGGAATTACCATTATTATGAAAACAAAAAAAAAATACAAAGTCTAAAGTTATGTCTTAAGAACAAATAAAATAATATATTACATTATCCAAAGTTTAGTTTATACCATAAGAAAAATAGGTAAAAATTTGTACTTGGACAATATGCAAAATATTTAAAATCAAGATTAACTAATATGCAACTCTTAATTACAACCGACTCACACAAAATACAAAAATTTAAAAGAAATAAATTAAATTAATAAAGCATAAAATTTTCAATCACATGAAATAAAAATTAGAAATATTTATTTATAAAATAAGTGGGCAGACGGGTTTAGCCGCGGGCGTTATTTTTGTGTCGCTGCCCGCCCTTTTAATTTAGCAGTAAACGGGCGGGTAGTACCCATCCAAATATTAAATTTTTTTCAAAATTTTTGTCCAAGTCCGCTCGTTTTTCAAGTCAGATGGGTCGAATCTGGCAGGTAATCTGCCCATGAATAACTCTAATACATTCCATCTTTCATTTGTATTTGTATGTTGTATTATACTGTGGGCGAAGCTATGATTTTAACTTTAGTCGATGTACTTGTAAATTATTTATTATATAAAAACTAGTTAAATTATGAAAATTTTAAAATCATGTATATTAAAATGAACTAAAATGATATTAAAAATTATATTCAAAAAATAAAGTTGAAACTTTCCTTTAATTATCCCTTTTGAAAAAAAAACTAATTGTTTTTAAGATACCCAAAATATAAAAACACACACTAAAAAGAATGAATGTAAAATCATAAAATTAAAGATAAAGAGTAATGACAGTATAATATAAATTTATTACTTCGTTTATTAAAAAACTAATAGTTCAACTTGGGATTTGATCCTCTAACCTTAGGTTACAAATGTCTTATTCCTAACATTGAACTATAGTAATTTTTGTTATAATTTTGTACTCTTTAAATTAGAAGCCTGTCTTATATGAGAACGTCTAACGATGAGACGACTTCAAAAAAACAAGCCCCAAAGTTACAAGTTTCTATTATTGGGCTATTTTGCCAAAGTATAGGCATGTCTCACTGTGACACTGTCTCATACAAGAATTTTTTTGTTAAGTTATATATCATATATTAGTAAGGGAGGCGAAAGATAAAAAATACAAAGAATCGCATTTTCAATAGGGGAGCCGCACCTCCCCAACCCCGTTGTAGCTTCACCCATGATTGTACTCTTTCGTTTCTTATTTATTCTTCACATTATTTTCAAATGAAAAATTCACAAAGTATTTATATATCTTCTTTTTTTAACATGTATTTTTTTACCTTAGAAGCCAAGTCATTGCAGCTGGGATAAAGCTTAGTAAATACAGAATTCATGTGGCGTGTGTTCATGAGACTAGGTGAAAAGGACAAAAAGCAAGAGGGAGTGGGGTTGGTATCCTTACGCCATATGATATCCTAAAACAATTGGAAGAAGTGAGGAGGTGCAACAAAAAGATATGTTTGTTAGAATAATAGTAGGAGAAGAGGTAATATCGATCATTAGTGCTTATGGGCTGCAATTGGGCTCGATGAGCAGGAGAAGCACGAGTTTTGATACTGATTAGAAGATCTTATGGGTATTATCCTAGTATATGAAAGATTTTTCCTAAGAAAGGAGTAGGGGACTTCAATAGACATATAGGCAAGGAGGCGCACGACTATAATTCAGTTCATGGAGGTTTTGGTTTTGGTTTAAGGAATGAGAGCGGAGAGAATTTGCTTGAATTAATGTTAGCCAAAGAGTTGGTGATAACAAACTCGATCTTTAGAAAGAAAGATGAACACTTGATTACGTATAAGAGTGCTTGGCATGCAACCTAAATTGAATAATCTTTAGGACATAGTGGGGTCCCGACTTTGTACTTAGATCGTAAGGTGGTGCTAGGTATAAAGATGTCAACCCAACATAGGTTGTTAGTGCTGGTGTTTCGAATAAGGAAGCAGTAAATTTTCGAAAAGAAGATCAAATTGTCGAGAAGTAAATCTTTTTAAAGGTGAGAGTATTATAGGAAAACAGTTAAAGATCAAATTATTTTAGGTAATTTTTCTTATATTTTATTACATTTAAGTTTTACGTGTTTTAACGTTTATGAGTGAGAGAGGAGGTGCTTGGACCCAACAAGGGTAAGAAACAATGTAGAAGATGATTGAAAACAGAATATGAATAATAGAGATAATAAACAACAAGCACAACAAGTTTATAACGTATCTTTGATACCCCCCCCCCCCCCCCCCCCCCCCCCTTAACAAATGTTAACTTTTATTAACGAATCCAACAATACATTAAACTCTCATACTTGAGAACAAGCTCTCAAGCAAGATATCTCCCAATGAAGATGTCTTTCAAAACTAATACATATAAGAAAAACTTTCTTGGTGTTTACCTTAGCCCAATTACAATGAATTATCTATCTCAACCAGTGTTATGTGTTGATTCTATGAATGCATAATACCTTATAGAGAGGCTATACAACATTCTAGAATCACACATTAACTCTACACAAAGTCTTAGCATTAAACCCATGATTAATGTTGTATTAAGTCACACACTTAACTCCAAAATAACATAGCAATAAATAAAGAAATAATGCCCCATTTAATCACACATTTACTTTTTGATAAAGTAGCAATTAATTACCTATTTAATTGCCTTTTGTTGCACCCTTATTGAGTAACAACCATTACACATAGATAATTTGGCCTTGCACTAACAATCTCCCTTCAAGGCCAAATCTACCTATATCATCAAAAGCCACATTTCTTGGTGTCCAAAACACAACATCAACATATGATTTAACTTTGGGCTCCCCCTCAAGACCGAAATCATCAACAACCTTCTTTGAGCACTACCCATCATGGTAGTCACCATCAACAAATGTCACTCTTCTTGGTGGCTTGAGTCTTGCACCATTCTCTACATGATAAAAGTCTCTATATAACATCACTCCCTTCAAATGCACTACCTTCAAATGCACTAAGCACCTTTTTACCACCTTTAAAAGTCTTTCGCTTTGAGTTTTCATGGTGTATCCAATCTTTTCTAACCTCCTCAATAAGATTAGATTCCTCATCATCTTAGGAATGTATCACACACCCCTAAGCATCCTCACCAAGCCATTGTGCATCTTCAAGTGCACCTCTCCAATGGCCTCAATCACAACTTCCTTATCATTAGACAAGGTCACTCTCTCATGCTCACAAGCCATCACCCTTGTAAACAAGCTTTTATCACTACAAATATAATAAGTGTATGGAATAAAACACCCAATCATTGTCATCGGCACACTTGGCCAATGACAGAAGACCTTCATAAACATTACAATTAGCCTTTATCAAAAGGCCCTTATCACCAAAGCTTCAGAGCTCATCATTAATAGAAACCTCTTTCTCTAAGTTTGTTGCCTTCATTCTGTCAAATGGAATTTTCCTTTTCTTCCCTTTTAGTTTCTCACCATCACCAACCTTTAAATTTAACTTGTTCATCTCCTTCACAAGCTTCAAGCTTCAAAGATCTTTCTTCAACTTTTTACAAGTATATTGAATAAGGCCTCTTTTGTGGCAATAATAGCATACCTTATCCCTATACCCAATTCTTGCATTCTTGATCTATTTTTGCTCTCCAATATCCCTCTTTGATTGATTTTCCTCAATAATTTTACAATCCCCTATGGATGAAATCTTTTTAACAATCATACCAACCTCCATGGGTTATATTTTCTCACCATTTACACTGCCCTTACTAGCATCTTTAAGTTTTTCAACTCTCCACAACAAAGACTCTATCACTAGCCTTTGCTCCACCACCATTGTTAACAAGTTCTCCTACTCTCTTGAGAACTCCATTAAGAAATTCTTCATCTCTTGCACACTCACTGTTTTTCTCTCCTCAAAGGTTTCAAAAAGCCCCAATGGCTTCAACAAATCATCTAAATACACCTCAACTTCTACCATCTCTCTTCTACCAATATCCAAACTTTCGCTCACTCCAAACCCCTAGGAAACACACCAGGCTTTTATACCAATTGAAAGAGGGAGTTCTTAGATCCAACAATGGTAAGAAACAATGTAGAATATGATTGAAAAACAAAATATGAACAATAGAGATGACAAATAACAAACAAAACAAGATTATAAGATATCTTGGAGGCCTCCCTCTCATTAAATGTTTACTTTCATTAACAAGTTCAAAAATAAATCAATGAATAAACTCTCATACGTAAGAATAAGCTCTCAATCCATACATCTCACATTGGAGATCTCTCTGAATACTAATACATAGAAGAAAAACCTATCTTGGTGTTTACCATAGTCCCCTTACAATGAATTAGTCCTCCCTACAAGTATTGTATGTTGATTCTATGAATGCATAAGCCCTTTATACAGAGGGTATACAACATTCTAGAATCACACATTAAATCACTGATAAAGTAGCAAATAATTACCTATTTATTTTCCTTTTATTATTGCACCCTTAATGTTGCTCTCAACATGATGTGTCGTCTTTTAAATCATTGAGTCACCACCATCGCATATAGATAATTTGGCATTTGCACTAACAATGAGGATTACAATTTTTGGTTTGATGTTTGTAAGAGTAAGTGTATTGATTTGGGTTAGGGAAATATAAAGTGTTTATTTTTATTATTGGTTTGATGATAATTGCATGATAAAAGGTTGAATGCATGAATATATATGTGGAGGCTAAGTTTATAATGTTGATTATACTAAAAATTTTGTATTAGAATTATAAATAAGATTGTATTTGTGTTTTGCATGATTCTCTACTCTACCTTTATGATTATTAAAATGATTGACAAAAGTAGGTCGTAGATCGTAAATTCTATTTCAACTGCAATTGCACACACCGTTTTAATCATTTCGCAATGAAACAAAACACTTAAGAGTATTTGTATTAAGAATACTAAAAACTACAATTAAACATTCCTGTTTTTTATGTACTATCAAATAAGGATTCTGATAATTTATTCTCATAATCCTGTCTTAATAACTGAATTAATGAGTTTTAAAACTAATTTATATTGAAACTAAATAACTCTTAATCTCACATTCTTGTTTTATGGATTAGGCTAAAAAAGATTTTAATTCAAGATTAACAAACGCATATTTAAGTATAGGTTTATAATTATTTAAATAATTTAAAAGCTAGTCTTGGATAAGTCCGTTTCAATATGAGACGAATAGCCCAATCAACCCAATTATAATTTTTCTCAATATGCGCTTAGTATTGGATCTATATAAGGTTATAATTGATACATTTAAGGTTAAAATTGAATTTTTTTTATAAACTATAATTGATCATAATGAATCACCTTATAGTCTGAATTGATCATTTTTAGATCAAAATTGAAATTTTTTATACAAAGAAGCATTGAACTCTTGGTCATTTCCAAGAGCATTCATTGAATCGATTGGCAAAAAAAAACTGAAATCAAAACTTCCTCCACCTTCACATCAGGGTAACCAAATATTACACCTACAACTTTATTTTTAAGTCCATTATGAAAAAAAACAGTTGAAAAAAGAGCAATATCACTATTATTAATTGATGATTGAAGAGTACAAATACTCTCATGTTCCATTAAAACCATCATGTATGCATTGAATAAGAGTACTTGTAC
Organism: Amaranthus tricolor; assembly: GCF_026212465.1. Lineage (NCBI taxonomy): Eukaryota > Viridiplantae > Streptophyta > Magnoliopsida > Caryophyllales > Amaranthaceae > Amaranthus > Amaranthus tricolor. The sequence goes on from NC_080049.1 coordinate 17,319,210, forward strand.
TGTGCAATGTTTTATCACTATAATTAATAGTTTTATTTTATTTTTATTTTTGGAAATATTATTGATAGTTTTATTGACCATTAATTTTATATTTGAAATTCATCCATAGAAAGATAGAATGATACCATTTTATTAAACTTTATTCTGAAATTGTGAAAACAAAATCATAATTAGGTAGAATTTATTCAGTTTAACGTCAAAATTGATCATTTATAAGTCCAAATTGATCACTTAACGTCAAAATACATTAAAGAAAATAAAGCACGAAGAAATAATCAATCAAAATAGAACAATATATTATCGAAAAGCTTAATTAAAAGATAATAATGATGAAGAGGAAAATGGGTTTTGGATTGAACGAAAACAAAGAATCTCTAATATAAATTTTAGGGTTAAAGGAAAACACAAATTGAAAACAAAGAACAACAACTAATGAAAAACTAAACTAGAATTTCTAAAAAGGAAAATAAAATAAAAATAATCAAAAGTATTAAAATCAAACGTTAAAATTGAAAAATAAACTTACGTGATTTCTCTTTTATATTTTTGCAACACCTCGTTAAAAAATCAGTTAAATTAATTATTTAATAAATAATTATTCGATAAAATATATATTAGCTACTACGTTTTAGTTACGTTTTATTTAGTCATTGTTTATACTCCCTTCTATTCAGCTTATGTGTCCCATTTTCTTTTATGGTCAAGTCACCTTAATTGTCCTATTTCTATTTTTGGTATGGTTTTTCACTTTTATGCCATTAGTAGGTCTATCCTATTTTCAATTATACTCTCCATTACCCATGCTAATTTTCCACCCTTACATTAAAAACCCATAATACCACTCTCTTTCCTATCCTTAGGGTCCCACTTTTGACTCTCCTTAAAATCCGTGAAAAGTCAAATGAGACTCTTAAGGTGAATAGGAGGGAGTATTTTATTGTACGCGCGTTTTGTCGTGCTAAAGTTTATCGCGTAACAGTTTTTACATCTTACAATTGAACCGAGCAATCAATAACTGGCTTTTGGTGTCGTTTGCTAAAGGCCAATTGAATAAACATTATTTCTAAACACCCTGATAAAACTAAAACGAGTGTAATGGTAAGTTGGGGATCGAATCTCAGAGACAAGGGATGCTAGAGTCTAAGGTTGATGTAGGGAGGTTATATGGTTGGAAGGTTGTTTAAACTAAACTAATGACAAGAAAGTAAAGCAAGAATGAAAACGATATAAATCAATGAAAGATAAACGGGGATAGATGAGGTCCCCCCTAGGAAGGTCGATATAACCAAAATATAAGCTAGGTCAAGGGAGATCAAACAACAATCAATTAAGACACTCAAGATAACAAGCGGAATTTGGTGACCCCTCAAGTCACATGAACGACCTATAATCACCCTACGTCTCCTAAGGAGTAGCACGACAAGATTTGTATCGAATATCAATCAAACAATCATCATCAACCTCAAACCCTAATCCTACACAATGAAGAATAAGACTAATCCTATGGTTTCACTAATCAAACCTCTAAAGAAACTAGTCACTCATATTAATAACAAGTAGGGCAAGAGAAATAAACAAAGACATATATGAAATCATAAAGCACTTGAATGTGAATGAACAAGGACGCAATAGAGAAAAAAACGAAGAAATGAATGTGCTGAAGTAAATAAAGCTGAATGGCTTAGGTCTCCTGAGTCTTTTGTCTTTTATTTATTTTTTCTCTTGAAACAGGGTTTTTAAAGAGGTTATTACCACAACCTCTCCTTTCCTATTTTCTATGTATAGGTTATGTGTTGGTATTTTTAGTTAGTTGGAAGTCTTGTGTATTCTGTTCTTTTCTAATTAGAGAGCTATGTTTTTTCTGTCTAAAAAATAAATAATTCTTCTTCCATATCTATGTAATTCTTGCTTCATAAGAGTTAAATGAATAAGAGTTCAATCTATATTATTTTACATTTGGTTTTAGCTACATCAGTAGCCTCACATTCGGTGCGTTCTTGATTGTTCTTTCATCTCTTTTCTTCCGCAAATCTTAACATGGTATTAGAGCAGTAGTACCATTCTGGTTCTTCGCTCCATTTCCTTTTCTTTCTTTTCTTCATTGTTCTTTGTGTTGCCTTTCCATCATCATGACAAACACAGATTTGACTTTGGATGCAAGTAGTGTTTTCTATCAGCACCTTTCTAATCATACATGGCTTAAATTGGTATCTCAAGTTTTTGATGGTGTAGGCTATAGTGATTAGAGGCGTGGAATGGTTCTTTCTTTAACCTCCAAGAACAAATTAAGTTTTGTAGATGGAATTCTAGAGAAACCCTCTGAAGATTCTTCAAAATACAATGCCTAAGTTAGATGTGATAGCATGATTATAGGTTAGATCGTTTCCAATCTTAGTGTTTTAATTGCTAGGAATGTGCACAATCTGAACACTGCAAGAGAAATATGGCTTGATCTTGAAGAAAAGTTTTGCCAAGGTTTAATAGCTCAACTCTATTCTTTGAATGAGGAGTGGACTTCCTTATCACAAGACAGCATTATGGCAGTAGCAGAATATTACACTAGAGCCAAAGTTATATGGGATGAAATGGATAGTATAACTTATTTTGCCACATATGTTTGTAAGGGTTGTTCCTGCACTTTAACAAAAAAAATTCCTTTAACTTCAACAAGATCAAAGATTGATCGAATTGCTTATGAAACTGCATGAAAGTTACGCAAAAATTAGGAGCAACATTCTTATGATGGCTCCTTTGCCCAATATTTCACATGCCTATAGAATTCTTGTGGTAGAACAAAAACATAAAGAGATTGGAAAGCAATCTTTATCCTCCAATGATATCCTAGATTTTGTTATTGAAATATACACATTCCATAACAAGCCATTATCCTATCACATAGAATCCACAAGCAGGAACAAAGGATTTGTTGGAATAAGAAAGGGTTATTTTGGTGTTAAGAAACAAAACATTTTTCTTTGTGATCATTGTCACATGAAGGGTCACACAATTGACAGGTGTTACAAGTTACATAGGTATCCATCAACACATCTAGATACAACTCCAACAAAAAAAATAGCTAATACTGCACAAATTCAAGATTTAGTCACAACTTTGAATGTCTTTAATCCTTCTTTCATTAGTGAGCAATATTCTTATGTGATGACTCTCATTAATAAAGAGAAGGAACAAGATCATCTGGAAAATGCTGCTCTTGAAGAGTACACCAATTCAGCACTCTTAGCAGACAAGTTTTGTTTGTTGTCTAAAATCTAGTTGATTAAGTCATTGACAGTGGGGCCACTGACCATATTTGTTATGACATAAACCAATTTTCACATATCACTACTTTGCATCCTATTATACACTAAATTATTATTCCTAATGGTAACAAGATTGATGTTCATAGCATAGGGGAAGTATAACTGACAAAAGATATTTTGCATAAAAATGTGTTATATATTCCATGTTTCAAGTTCAACCTTAATTCTGTCCCAAAACTGGTTAAAGATTTGCAATGTTCTGTCATTTTTTATGCCTCTGGATGTTTTTGTGGCCCTTTAATGAAAAGGCCCATGGGATCTTGGTAACTTAACAAAAGGACTATTTTATTCAACAAGGCAGAATGACCTTATAAAGGCAAATTCTTTAATAGTAGCTAGCTCTTCCTTGTAAGCTAGCAAATAATGTTCCACTACTTCTAATCTCGAGGCAATCAAACTTTGGCACTTAAGATTAGGACATATACTTGTGAACATTTTGAATATATAGACTCCCCACTTTGTTTAGTTGATTTTAATAATACTTGCATTTGTAGCATTTCTCGTTTAGCTAAACAATGTAGACACTCTTTTGGTAAAAGTGAAATAATGACTAAGAGAATTTTTGAACTTTTGCGTGTGGATGTTGGTGGGCCATATCACACACCCACCTTTGGTAATTTCAATGGATTCCTTACCATAGTTCATAACTGTAGTAGAAGTACATGGGTGTATTTGTTGTAAAAGAAAAATGAATCTGTTAGAATTACGCAACACTTCTTTACTATTGTTGAAAATCAATTCAATACTTCAGTCAAGATTGTTAGGAGTGATAATGCAAAAGCACTCTGTGAGGGAGATATGCTACATCTTTACCTCACTAAAGGTACCATTCACTAAAAATCTATTGCTGTCACACCACAACAGAATGGAGTGGTTGAAAGGAAGTATAAATATCTTCTTGAAGTAGCCAGAGCCCTATTCTTCCAATCGAAATTCCCAATAAAGTTTTGGGGAGATTCTATTCAAACAGCTACATATTTCATAAATAGATCCCCTTTGGCTAGTCTTGGCTATATCTCACCTTATGAAAGACTCTTTGGAGACAAACCCTATTATGATCACATGAAGGCTTTTGGATGTCTATGCTTTGTTAACACTTTAAAGCAAGGATGTAATACCCTTGAATTTCCAATCCCTTAAACGAAAACAAAATCGTGAAGGACAGGAGGAAATTCAGGTGTTACATAAAAAGAAAAAGGAAAATAATTTTAATAAACGTTAAAGATTGAGTGAAAATTTCGGCAGAATCTCTACTAAAAATTGAGGATGTGACAAGGGTATATAGGTAGATAACATAACTCAACTAATCTGAGGCCTTCAATGCCTTCCCAAAAATGTCACGACGGAATGAATCATCGTTGGCTTCTCAAATTATCAACTCTAACGTGGATTGTGGTTCCAGTGTTAACACATCGGTTTTGACGGATACTAAAGAAGTATTCTTACTGCCATACATCCAAAAACTACGCAGCGGAACTATAAATCGTACAAGGAGTCACATGGCTCCATACAAAAGACTTATACAACCCCAAAAAAAACTTTAAAAAATAACGTAAGAGCTACAAAGCAATAGGCAACTTGTGTAACAGTTGCTATTATCGTACTCCACTCTTTCCCTTAATGCCATGCAAAAGAAGCACTTTTACCTGTTATGCCAAACTATAATCCTCCTGCTGCTCAACATAATGACCATAGCCAAATGTGTCATAACATGAACATCATAAAGAGTCGTGAACAAACAAAAACAAACACATACACGTCAGTAATCAATGAACTTGTAACGATTAGCGTCATAGAAAAAGGAGATAGACGACAACATAGCACAACAATAACAAATCTACTCATTTGTCTAAACACTTATATTTACTCATGATTTCTCATTCAACTACTAATCCCTCAAAGTACATTCAAAAGTAGTGGATCTTTTCTCTATTCATGGCATAGTGACACGACCACGGGCGTTATCGGCCACACGGCCCCCATGGCAGTGTATGAGCTCATACCCCCTCCAACTAACCCTCTCGAGTCCTACCTTCGGGAAAACTAACACACTAGGGTACTATTCTAGTGAAGAGGCCACCATATTGGGGTTTGCAAGGCCCGTATGGTAACACCTCGATCAAGGGGCGGCCACGACCCCACGCCCAATGACAAAGTATGCTCACACCCCCCTTACGGTGATCCCGTCGGATCTCACCTAGGGGACTACTAAATCAACCGGACATAATCCAATTGAGTCACGCCAACTAATTATAATCAAGACTCAATAACTAGGGAATCATTTCAATACTACTCACAACCATAGTACGTTCTCTACTATTTAGAAATTTATTCTCATAGTCTCCTGATGCTTTCATTCTACTTGCCTATACCACTATTCTGACTATTCGATAACATAGTTTGGTTTCTAGCGTTCTATCATTCTAATGCGATGCATATAATCATGAAATATTGATAATACCTTGAAACGATGAATATGATAATTAATTACTGCGCGTACGTACCTGTAAGCGTCATTTCACGATCAAAAGTCACAAAAAATCACCCAATTTAAAGTTCTATCTTCCTCTTATGAAATGGGCACCTATATAGTTAGGAATAGAACTAATAAGTCCCCTTAACTTCTTTATCATACCAACTAAATACCAAAGTAACCACTATCACCCATTCAACATGAGTTTTCGATTACTCTAGCACGCACACAACTCAATCAATACAAGTCAAAATCATTAATTCGACACAACATAAGTCTTTTCACCAATTTAAAAGTAAAAGTACATGTGAATCGATCCTTTTCATCAACAAATTTTGAGTATATCGGTTCGCGTTACCCAAAAATAACTAATCAGAACTAAGCTTTACAATTTTAATTTAACACTTATGTAACGATAAGGCAAATCTTAGAGTTATCGAATCGCTATAACATTTGTTACATTCCCCAAAGCTAGAAAGAAATATAATAAAAACAATACGATAGGTAACTTTAGCAACCATCGACGATAAGTTGACATTATGCTCTTGGCTTTACTAAGATTATGTATTTATAACTTCAATGACGACCTACTAAGAGCATTTGAAATTCACAATAATCAAATCACAACAATTAGCAACTATTACTCCCAATTAACAACCAAAACCATTTCTATAGTCAACTATAATAAAAATCATTAGTAACTAAATATTTCATAATCACAACTAACACAACTAAACCATAAAACAACTTATGAAATTATCAAATCAATCATCGCACCACCAACATATAACAGAAGAGCACGCACTATTAAAATTTCATCCCAAAACAAAAACTTAATCAATTCATTGTTCAAAGATAACAACTTTAAATACTACCCATACTAAGATTCAAAGAAACTAATACACAATTAACACACAACCCATAATTTGTAATCACAGTTCAAACCCTAAATCATAAATATGTTCAATTCATCCATCAAACTCTTGCCCACAAAAAAATTCAATGAAATTAACACAAAACTATTATCAAACTCAATACACTTACTAAAACTCCAATAAATAACTAGAAAATTAATTAGAGAAAAGAAAAGATGACTTACAATGGGAGAACTAGAAAAGGGTGAGGGTATGAGTGGTTGTTGTGGTGGTGTGGAGCACGAAAATGGTGGAGGAACCACCACATGCAGCTGCTGCTCCTGCTGGTGGCTCACGAAGCAGCCGACTGCTGTGGAGGGGGAAAAATGTGCGCTATTGCTTGTAGGGGAACGAAGGTGTGGCTGGTGGTGTTATGGTTGCTCGTGGGGAGGCTCAACGAGGCTTGTTGTGTGGCTGGGCTACTGCAGCCGTGAGGGAGGGGGAGTGAGTGAGAGAAGAGAGGGAAAACAGAGGGAAGAAAGGATGGTGAGTCGTGTGTTTGAATGAGAGGACAAGGGTATCTCACATAAAACCCTAATCCATTTTATTTATTTATTTAATTTATTTACATATTTATTTATCTATCTAGATTCATTTTCTTGCGAGGCCCAACTACGAGACTCACCTTCGTATACTCACACATTTTAATAAAATAATCATCTTGATTCGAACCCCTTTATTTTAAAAATCGTATACACACACACACACACACACACACACACACACACACACACACACATATATATATATATATATGTATGTATATAGATGTATATATGTATATATTTGTATATATGTATATATATATTAATATATATATATATATATATATATATATATATATATATATATATATATATATATATATATATATATATATATATATATATATATATATATATATATGTATGTATATAGATGTATATATGTATATATTTGTATATATATATATATATATATATATATATATATATATATATATATATATATATATATATATATATATATATATATATATATATATATATATGTATATATATATATATGTATATATATATATATATGTATATATATATATATATATATATATATATGTATATATATATATATATGTATATATATATATATATATATATATATATATATATATATGTATATATATATGTATATATATATATATATATATATATATATATATATATATATATATATATATATATATATATATATATATATATATATATCTATATATGTATATATATATATATATATATATATATATATATATATATATATATATATATATATATATATATATATATATATATATATATATATATATATATATATGTATATATATATATATGTATATATATATATATGTATATATATATATATATATATATATATAAATATATATATATATATATATATATATATATATATATATATATGTATATATATATATATATATATAAATATATATATATATATATATATATATATATATATGTATATATATATATATATATATATATATATATATATATATATATATATATATATATACATATATATATATATATATATACATATATATATATATATATATACATATATATATATATATACACATATATATATATATATATATATATATATATATATATATATATATATATATATATATATATATATATATACATATATATATATATATATATATATATATATATATATATATATATATATATATATATATATATATATATATATATATATATATATATATATATACATATATATATATATATATATATATATATATATATATACATATATATATATATATATATATATATATGTATATATATATATATATGTATATATATATATATATATATATATATATATATATATATATATATATATACATATATATATATACATATATATATATACATATATATATATATATATATATATATATATATATATATATATATATATATATATATATATATATATATATATATATATATATATATATATATATATATATATATATTTCAAATGGATGTTATCAATGCCTTCTTACATGGAAACTTACATGAAGAAGTGTATACGACTGTTCCTCAAGGACTTCCTAACCCTGATTCTTTAGTTTGCAAATTATAAAATTCCTTATATGGGTGGAAGTACGCATCCAGACAGTGGTATGCTAAGCTTGCTATGGAGCTAAACTTTCAAGGTTTTACTCACAGTCATAATGATGCCTCTTTGTTCATCAAAAGAAATTGTCATCTTATGACTATAGCTGCTATATATATTGATGATATTATACTGAGTGGTAATGATGTTGCTAGCATACAATCTCTTAACTCTCATCTATACAAAACCTTTAGTATAAAACATCTTGGCGTGTTGCATTATTTTTTAGGGATTAAAATCACCTATGTTCCAACAAGTATTATTCTTACTCAATCAATGTTTACAAAAGTACTACTTGATTTCAGTGGTCTCTGTGATCACAAAACTATGGTAACATCACTACCTCTTAATTTGAAATTAAATGTTACGGATGGCATATTATATCATGACCCTACATATTATAGAAGTTTGATTGGTAAACTTAACTTTTTAACTCTTACAAGACCAGATCTTGCATTGTTCAGCACCTTAGTCAGTTAATGAAGGCTCCAAGAATGCCACACTATGAAGCCTTATAACATATCATCAAATATGTTGCATCCATTTTAGGCCAAGGAACACTTCTTCATGCCAGTGATCATCTCACTCTCCAAGCATTTTCTAACTTAGATTGGGCATCCTTTCCAAATAGCAGGTGCTCTATACAGGATACATTCTTTTATTTGGCCAGTCTCACATTTGTTGTAAATCTAAAAAATTACCAATGGTTTCCAAATCATCATCAGAGGCAAAGTATAGGACAATGGCTTCTGCCTCTTCTGAGATCCACTAAACTGTTAGACTACTAGAGGAACTTGGTTTCACTAACCTCAAGCTAGTTACTCTCCACTGTGACAATCAATCCGCCTTGCAGATTGTCCGCAATCCAGTCTTCCACTATAGAACCAAGCATATTGAAGTGGACTGTCACTTCACTCGAGACAAGGTTCTAGAAGGCCTGATTCAGCTGTCATACCTCCCTAACAAACATCAACTTGCTGATGTCCTTACGAAGACTCTTGTCCAAGCTTGGCATGGTTCCTCCATCCAAAGCTTTAGGGGTGATGTTGAAGTTATTAAAGCTGAATGGCTTGGGTCTCCTGAGTCTTATTTTTTTCATTTATTTTTTCTTTTGGAAAAGGTTGTTTTTTGTTTTCTATATATAGGCTATGTGTTGGCATTGTTAGTTATTTGGAGTCTTGTGTATTCTGTTCTTTTCTAATTAGAGAGCTCTGTTTTTTCTCTCTGAAAAATAAATAATTCTTCTTCCACATCTATATAGTTCTTCCTTCATAAGATTTAAATGAATAAGAGTTCAATCCATATATTGTACAATTGGTTTTAACTACATCAGTAGCCTCACATTCAGTGTATTCTTGATTGGATTCTTGATTGTTCTTGCATCTCTTTTCTTCCGCAAATCTTAACAGAATGGAACAATTATTCTATCAAAGCATTAAATGATGAACAAGAACAAAAAGTATTCTATGAAGTGCAAAGAAATCAAAGAAAGCATTAAATGAAAGAAATAAATGACATTAAAGCAAGGGAAATTATCGATGGTACCCTTAAGTTTTTGCACTTTATCAATGGTACCCCTAAGTTTTTTTTTATTATCAATGGTATCCTGGTATTATTAAGCGTCTTACAACTGTAACCTTTTCTAATTTTTCCCATCCAAAATCATCCAAAACAGTTAACTTTTTTTCTTTTTCTTTTATATTTCAATTTAAAACATAAAAAAATAAAAGAAAAAGAAAAAAGTTAACGATATTGAACAATTTTGGACGGAAAAAATTAGAAAAGGTTACAGTTGTAAGACACTCAATAACACGAGGGTACCATTGATAATCGAAAGAACTTAGGGGTACCATTGATAAAGTGTGAGAATTTAGGGGTAGTTGGAGGCACCTTATTCACGTCTTAGATTACTGATTATGTCTCACTTGTCATTTTATTGTTCCTTGCCTTTTTCATAACGTTTTCGTACTCTTTCTATCCTACTAGCTTCTTGTTTTTACTTTTTATTTTTACTTTTATTTTCTTCATGAGTATTTATTTATTTATTTATCCTTTCTTACATTATTGTTAATAGTCAACGTGTGTTGTAAGTTGCAGGCTTCCAAGTAGTTACAATCTCCTTGATGTTTTTTCTTGAGTCGAGGGACTCTTTGACCGCACTCTACTTTATGGGTATGAGTTTCCGTCTTTCTTCTCTCCCCAACCCTTGACCATTGTTCCAATGAACGGGATATATTAGGTATAATGATAATGATGATGTACCCTAAGAGTTTTAACCATTATAACACTCCTAATTAGGTAAGAAATATATAATTTTGCAAATATATAAGAGATCGTTTTAATGAATTCTTTAAATTCATTTTAAGTTATTAGTAGTTAAAGATTAAAAATTTTCAACAAACAAATCCAAGTAAGAACAAAAAGTCAGTAAAATCGACAAGCTTTGATCATGTATGTTTAATTCGTACAACGCATTCGAAACTTAGCGTTTTTGCCATTTTGATCAATTATGGACTCAATTCTTCATGCCTCAATTACTTTCCTGACATTGATGTTATTTGTAAACCCACATGTGGCCTCCTTGAACGTAGTTTCTGAGGCATATTGTTGTCTCCGTAACTCTTAAATGTTCAATGTCCGCTCGAACAATATGTGAATTGTTGTCTCCAATATTATAATCTTGCTAACGGATATCTTCCAAGTATTTATTAATAAGCACTATACTTATTTATTTTACATAGTAAATAAAATATATATTTAAAACTTTGAATTTTATTATATGAACATCAATTATATTTTCTACTCTAACATAAAATTTGAAATTTATCATAAAATCACGCGTTAGATTATATCAATTTATTTTTATCTTTTTATTTATTTACTAACTATATTATTCCTTTATACAAGGAACAAAAGCCCCTCTGTTTGTTAACTTTTTCCTATCATTAAAAATATCTTATTTACTTAAATTTAATGAAAGGAAAAGGTTAACAAACATCCAAAAGACGTTCGTTAAATAGAATAATATATATTTAAAAAGTAAGTTAGTAAACAAATTAAAATTTTGAAATTTTCTAAACCTATGTAAATTGAAATTATAACCAAAACTATACAATTTTTATGAAGTATTATTTTGATCTATATTTAACGGATAAGTATGATAAAATTTGATTAAAAAAACCATATATATATATATATATATATATATATATATATATATATATATATATATATATATATATATATATATATATATATAATCCATAAAAAAACCATAAGACTTTGATAATAATTTTATGTGATATTATATGTCAAAGACTATCTCATTCAAAATATATTTTTTTTGTCACCTATTTTATTTTCGATGTCATTTTAAGATATCTGACTTCTATTTATTTATTTAGTATTTTAACGGATATAATATGTATTCGAGAATATTAAAACAATGTAAAGTGCATGCTTGATCATTCATCGTTTTTCGGGGAAAAGAATTTTTATTTTGCTTTTCAAAAAGAATGAAGTAGAATACATGATAAGGACATAAAATTAAGGGCCATAATTATCGGAGCATTCTTCTCCAATGATGAATGTATAAAACAAAGAAGTATTTTTGTATTGTGGTTTCGAAAACTTAATTCGTTTTATGCATTTGTGTATAATAAAAAGCAAGTGGTAAAAAAATAGTGTTAGAAAGGAAACTTAAAAGTAGAATGTGAGAATAAGGTTAGTACTAAATCTCTCGAGTTTAGAAGCATAATCTTTTTCTTAATATTCTTAAACATGTAATCTTTAAATATACCTTAGGACTGCAAGTTGATTATGTCGTTTTGCTAATAAAAATTACGTATGTAAGAAGTTGCATGCCTTTGATTTTTGTAAATAAATAAAAAGTTATTTTAAGAAGAAAAAGAAGTTGGACCCAAAAGTTGTGCACTTGGGTGATAGGAGAGATTTTGGATTTATACCTCAGGTTGGGTTATTCGATTCTTGTTGATAAGTAAATATTTTGATGATGTAGTTTGATTTTTATGTGCGGGTTATTTTAGATCGAGTCAACATCGAGACAAATCATAATCGATTTGTTTTTATAAATTGATGTACTATCTACATAAGAAATGACTACTAGCAAATGCATAAAATTATGATCAAACAGCACTCTTAATTGATAAATTCATGATCTTTTCCGGATGCCTTTTTCACATTGTTGTTTGATGCAATTTATGAAGAGTCATTCAATCCGATATAATTTTTGAATAGAATTGAACTAGATAGTTCCTGTGCAATGCACGGCTTTATTAAAATTTCCGACATATTAGTATTATTTAAGAAATTAAAATTTTAATAAATAAATTTTATATTATAGTTATATTTCATTTAATTCTGAATAGTTGTATACATTACATACATTGTATTTTGCATCTTGCGTGCAAATAATTTTGAAAATTTAGTTCATGATAAATAAATCAAATAAAAGACAAAAACTTTGATTATATATTTAATATAATTATATATACTTTAATTTGTTTATTTTGAATAAAAGGGCAAATGGTTCGTACATGGAGTATACAATACAAAATTATGACTTTTTTAATAAAAAATAACATACCAATTTATGCTAACAATAATAAATACTATATTAATTTTTATAAAGTATTACAACTATTAATAAAACACTTGAAAATCAAATTAAACATAAAAATATGTAAAATTATTTTATAAAAGTTTAAACAAAAAATAATAATTTTTTGTAATTAAAATATAAGTGACTTGCATAAAGATAGCCACAACCTAAATCAAATTTAATTAAAATCACAACCTAAATCATATTAGAATTAAGCATTGCATTTAAGTAACCAATGATATAAATAACAAAAAAAAATCATAATAAAAGTATATTATTTTTTAACCATCTCAAAATATCCAATACCCTAAATAATATTAATTTAACAAATAAAATTAACAAGATTTTATATATAATTGAAAAAAATAAAATAAAATACTTATATTATTTTCTAATATATTAAATGATGTGACCTAAAAATATAAATTAATCAATATAAATAATATTATAGTCATAGTTAGAAATTAATAAAGTCAAAGATATAAATATTAGTCATAATAACAATGACATCATCATTGAGTTTTGGAGAGACAACTTTTGTTGAAGTTTTGACACGTAAACAATATAAATAGTAATAATATCAGTAGTGTTTTGCTTTAGTAATAGTTATAGATAGATTATAGATATAATACAATTGATCGTATGACACAAGGTTACACTTGGAAGGTTTAAATAGGTACCTCCCCCATTTTCAAACAATCAATCATAAATAGAAGTAACAAAGTTTTTATGATCCAATAAAAGGGCTTATCATTAACACAAAAACCTGGGTTAGACTGTTTCACTTGTGAGACGCGTTTTATTGGGCCAGCTCAATTGTATATATATTTTTTTTACCAATTTCACAAATTAAAATGTCAATTTCAAGAGTTAAAAGAACAATTTAAAAACATAAAAGACCAATTTCAAGTATTTGAAATTGATATTTTAAGTCATGGAATTTGACAGTTTTAAAACTTAAAATGTCAATTTTTATACTTAAAAAACCAATTTTAAGACTTAAAAGACCAATTGCAGGATATTAATTTCTCATCTCAACTTAAAAATAGGATAACTCAAAAATTAAAGTTAATATTAAAAACTTTAAAATTGACCTTTTAAGTCTTAAAATTGTATTTTTAAGTCTTAAAATTGTCCTTTTAAGTCTTAAAATCAGTATGTAAGAATATTTACAAAAATTAATTGGCCTGAGCTAGTTGCACGGCTAAAGCCGTCTCACAAGAGAGTAACTGTATCATTAATGGGGTCATAATTCTTGATTATGTGAATTTTAAGTTTAAATTTGTTTAAAAACCATGACTAAGGATTCTGTCAATTGCTATCAAATTATGTCAACAAATTTCAATAAGAAAGTCAATTCACACTCGATTAGTGTCATGCCTTGAATTCAATGTGGTGTAAAATATTTTGATTTTATAAGAAACAAGTTTAAATGACTCGACGTTGCATTTTATACTATTATAGCGAGGTAGTCGTTTTATCATGAGATAGCCTTATACAAGAAGGCTATGATCAAAATGGCCCTAAATCTCACTATGTGGCAATTTAATAATGAGATACATGATGTATTATTTCAATAATGAGATAGTGGAGATTTGTGAATATTAAAAGGTAAGTTGGTAAGTTATAATTTTAAATAGGCATTTTGAAACGACCTCAAAACAAGAAGTTTATAAGTTAAAATTTTTATTATTAGATTATTTAACTCAAATATAAAACATATCTCACGGTTTTACCATCTCATATAAAAATATGTAAAGAAAATTTGTCATTTGGAGTTTTATATGTTGTTTCCTTAAAAAATCTTTAACAAAAGTATTACAAATTTTTAACAAAAACAATCTTATCATTTTCATTTTAATATTTTAATAATACATACAATGTGGACCATATCTTCCACTAACTTCTTTTAAACGTTTTATATTCTTTATGATTTTCACATGTTTTCAACTAACTTTGTAAAAATAAATATTTACTCCCTCTGTTTCCTGGTTTCCACAAGAAATATTCACAGGAATTAAATGAAATAAGATATTTTAGATAGTGGATATATTATCTAATTAAATAATAAAATTGACAGATTAAAAGTATGACCATAAACATTTGGAAAATACCAAAATAAAGTTAGTGGAAAAATGATGGAAATTACAACTAATAAAAGATATTTTTATATAGTTAGTGGGAAGCATGTGTGGACCATATGGAATACAAAAATGTTAAAATGAAATTACTAGTAGACATGTAAAGATCATAAGCATTATTAAAATATTAAAATATTAAAATAAGGTTATTTTTGTCTAAATTTTATTATATAAATAAAAAGATTCTTTATGAGGATAACAAATGGTACACCCAAAATAGCAAATAGGAAATTTAATAAGGAATAGAGGGATTATTATGTGTGGTCCCTATATTTTTTCCATAAATTTCTAATTTTTTTAAATATTTCTGGTTGCATTTTTTTCATTAAATAATGGAGGCAGTAAAGTTAACTTTTTAAACATAAGTTATTGTTACTAAATTTAACATCATTTATTTTTACTAAAATTTATTTTGCTAATTATTTTTGTTATCAATATATTGGTGCCAGCTTCCATTATGGAGTCAGAAAGGCTTGTCCCAGATCAGAAGCCACCAATAGAATACCATTGAACTTTCGGCGCAAATTATTTGCTACCTTTTCTTCCAATCAATTTCTACAAAGGTGAATTTTGAGCAAACTAATAAGAGACAAAAATGGGTTAAAAAATACGATTTATTAAAAATTGAAAGGAATATGTTAGATGAAATAAAATGATAAAATAATTATGAGAATGTAAATTAAAAAGTATGGTTTATAATAATAAAATACAAATATATCAAATTTAATAGGTCATAGCATTAAAAAAAAATAAACATATAGAAAAATCAGTTGAACGAAAGTAGTGAGTATCACTATAGAGGGAGCTACCCGAGATACTTCGTCAAAGGTGTACAAAAGAGAAGACAAATATGATACATGTGAAAATGATTTGTTTTAGAACATCTTAAATATCTAAACTATATCTGAATTGTCTTATTCTAGAAGGATGATAATTAATTAAAAATGTTATCTTTATGTCTCTACTTCAAAAATATATTATATGTTTATTTATATTCATAAGTTAAGAGCATGTATATTATTTTTTTAACATTATAATTTTGATTACGAAGGGAGATAAAATTTATAAAGTGAAGATCAAAGATTACAAGTAGAGTGTATCCGAAGAGAAGAATAATATGAAAATCTATGTATGAGAAATATATAAAGTCTGCACAAGGGAAGAAGTCTTGATGATAAGAAGCTTCTTTAGTAGTTTGAACATCCAAGAATAGGAGAAGAGGTCTAGATCATAAGAAGCTTCTTTAGTCGTTTGAATATCCAAGTACATACATTGAATCATACAACCACAAGGAAGACTGCTCGGGGTGGGGGTGATGTCCCAAACGATGTCTTCGACGCTTTACTCAGATAAAAATATTGGACTGTTTTTAGATTAATGAACAATTAGAAGAAGAAGAAGAAGAAGAAATAAAGAAAGAAAGAAAGGCAATCAGCCTTGTTGACGTATAAAGAATAACTTAGGCTAAAGAGAGACTAGTATAAAGAGCTAAATAGTGCGATAATTTATGTAAAATTATAAGTTGATGAAAGTGGATATTAAATAGGAGATGCCAAAAGGAAATTTTAGGGATTTGATGTGGACATGTAGTATGATTTGGTTGGTTGTTTGAGAATGGTAAGCTTCCATGTTACCGATGGTGATGTGGCTATTTGTGGACTGTGGCAACTTTTGAGGTGAATTTGGGCCCATAAATGAATTTTAAGGTTTTATCTTTTTTTTTGTTGGACTTATTAGCTTTTTATGGTTTTGATTGCTGCACTTAGGTTTTATGTTTGACTAATCTTGTAACAAACTCGAAATTTGTAATCTTAATCGTTCGATTAATCATTTCCTATAAATTAGTTCAAAGGGTGGTTGAGGATTTATGTCACAAAGCATACAAAGAAGTTCAAAGGTTGCAAGAAGAATCAATCCAAGAACACACATCACAATCAAACGTTTCTAGAACTGGATTTATAGTGTTAGACCCAGATAAATCAGTAACTAAGGGACGCAAAAAGAGAATCAAGGGTCATTTTGAGAAGAAAAAGAACACAACGAATAAGGAGTTTGGTTGTACAACCCCCAAAAAAACATAATATAGGGTATTCTCAATTGTTATTCATTACAACTTCAAATGTAATATAGTGTATGAAGTAAAGGAAAATATATAATGGTAAACAACTCAAATAATATACATTACAACTTCAAATGTAATATAATATAAATCCAACTGTTAAATATTACAACTCTAAATGTTATATATTATGTTACAAAATCTTAAATTTATTAAATTTTAATTCAAATATATTGAATTATAAACCCAAATATATTATTTTATAAACTTAAATATATTCTGTTACAACCCCAAATGTATAATTTTTATCACAAATATATTATACGATACAACTTTAAATGTAATATATTATATACCCAATTATTAAATATTACAACTTCAAATATACTATATTATAACACCAAGTAATGGAAAATACACAGTTTGAATCATATATGATTATAGAAAATATTTGATACTTTAATTTTTATTTGCCTTGTGACGTAATATTATAGTGTTTATAATAATATATATTTTACTATATAACATTGTATATTTGATGATATAATCATATATATTTGGCCTTATAATATATCAACCTCTCAGTTTTAAAAAAGTTGAATTATAACGACATATTGTATGCTACATTTCAACATCAATTACATTATAATGTTAATGCTAATACCAAAAATGATGTTACATCCAACAACTATGTTAACTTAGATTACATTATAACACCAAAGGTTATAATGTTATACAAAAAATAAAGTTTCAACAAAATCTATTCTTTCATCATTAAAAGTTAGAAAATAATGTTGTTGGCATTAAAAATTACTGTAACTTCATTTTAGGCACATTTGGTTTGGGCACATTTTCTTTCTTTGGTGGAATTTTTTTCGGATCAGCTTTTCTTGGTGCAGCTTTTTTTGGGGCAGCTTTTTTGGGGGCTGTCTTGGTCTGTCTTTTCCTCTTGTTAGCACCTACCTCATTTGTAGACCTTTGGGCAATTATTGCAACCATTCTTATTGGCTTGTCATCTGCAAACTTATTTTCTAATGTCACCAGTTTGTCCAGATCTTGATTCAGATCGCTTAACAAGACCCTCATTAATATTGATGCCCTATAAAGCCTCCTGTCTCCAAGCTAATACAAAAAAAAATAGTAATATTGAATCAAAACACATAATGATATAATCATATACAATATATATTACATACTTCTATTATAAATCGTAATATATTATGTCATATCAATGAAGACTGACCTCGTGCAGTGGATCAATATTTAGAGTCCCCTAATATTACTCCATGAAATAAGCCATATATATTCCACAATCGAGGCTATCATTGTTCACAGTCCATGGGAATTTAATGTCCCTTATAGAAAAAGTAACACATTCGGTTGCTTCGTCATGGCCCATTACGTCAGCAAAATCAGTGAATACCTCACGCTACGATACAAGTAAAATAAAATGTATATTATCAACTAATATCCCCATACAATATATACAATAAAAAATACAAATGTATTCTTTCCACTCCTCCAGCAACAAATTCAGCATGTTCTGAATCCGGACGCTCAACATTGTCGAAGTAGCAAATAGCCTTGTTAATCAAATCCACTACAACAAGCCTGTAGTAGCCTTGCTTCTGATATGGTATGAAAAACTGTGAAACAAAATTTAATAGTCAATACCATATTACCAAATATAATATATTAGTTTACAAAATGAAGTTGTCATAAATAAAAATATATCTTGCCATATCCTCAAATCTAATATACTATTTTACAAAATCCATTCTAATATACTTAAAAATCCATTTCTACTCTGGTATAATTCCAAAATTAGTTCATTATACATACAAAACTATTATGCTATTTTATAAAATATTCTGTATTATATTTTCAGATTTGAAATAAGATAAATCCAAGTGTAATCAGTGATTCCTATAATTCCAATTGTATTATACTATATCCCCAAATACAATTTGTTTTATATCCAAATATAAATTTAATCGCTACATACATACCATGTTGCATTTCTTGAAGTCTATCGGGGAGCAAGATTCTATCCATTTTGTCCAACCACCTATAACTTGTGTTTTCTTGTCATCTTGTGTGGTTTTTAGATTGCTATGGTGTATGAAGTCTGAGAGCCAGAACTAAAACCAAATAAACAAAAAAATTATATTTTTGGATATGCCGACATCTATTTTTATAGTCATCAATAACAAAAAAACTAATCAACTTACAGAATGGGATGTGCCAAACAAATAAACACGGACCCGCTTGGAGGGGTTTGCAGCTACTTGATTTTTCTCAAGTGCATTCAAATACATAGCCCAGCAATCAAGAACAGTAGTTGCAATTTCAGTTTGGTTAAACATGCTCTGGCATCCCTCCGATCCATAAAAATTAGTTTTTGGTATGTACAACAAATCTCCCTATATGAGTAATTAATATGATTACATGACAATGTTACGAAATTGATTTATAAATAAAAGTTTGAAATTCAAAAGGTATCTTACAGTCTATGCATCGTCTCTTTCAGCATGGAGTAGTCCAACACTTTCAGGTACAACTCCTTCATCCCCCTCAAATATTGCATGTTGGTTTTGACGAATTTAGATGCCATTAGAAAGTTGGGGACCACCTTACCCAAGCCAAGATTACACAACTCCTTTAATGCTGTAGGAATTGGTGTCTCAATAGTTGGAAGCATTGTGATGTTGATTGGAGTAGATGGCGGGGGATTCAAATCAACGTTGGCGGATGCAGACAGTGCAACAGGTTGCACGTTTGTTAGCAGGATGCTTACAGAATGATGATTCTTATTTATCAACAACCTACAAAATTCATCAATTGATGCTAACCAGTCATTGTTCTCCCATATTTATTGAGTCTGGCTCAAAGTTTCGTCCCTAGAGACAGCTTCCTTATCACGCCTCCCAAGCCGCAAGTTGTATCCAGCCACTCGTTGACAGTACGAGTGCGTAATAACTTCAAGGTCTCTTTTAAACACAACTTCAGCCATCTCCAAATCCAGTATGATTAAACAAAAAATGAAGGGTATACAAATACCATATAAATCATGTTTTAACTCAAATATATGATGTCATATTACCGAATATATTATGTTACAATCCCCAATCAATTATATTATGACCCCAAATTTATTATGTTACGATTTTAATTTTATATTTGTGTCTATATATGAATTATACAAAATGACCAAATATAATATATTATAAACAAAAATACAGTATATTATAATCCTAATTATAATGTGTTATGACCCCAAATATAAAATATGTTACCCACGTTTAATCCTTTGGCGGCCAGTTCCATGTCTGATGGCCATCTTTCATCAAAACAATATGTAAACGATTTATCTTGTACCTCCTTGATAGGTCCATCATCTTGGACAGCTGCATCATCACCCATAACAGTTGGTTCATTGGCAGGTTCTACTCTATCAACCTCGTACGTATCTTCTTCATCATGATCAGCGCCTTTTCTACATTAGTCAATATATTGACTGGAGATTGGAAATCCATTGAGAGAAATTATCCCTCTCCCAAACCCTTTCACTCTTTCCAGATCAAATCTATGTTTGATATGTTCCTCAGAGAAATGTTTGATCAAGGGGAGCGAAATAGGGTACGGTTTCCCTTGATGGAGGAACCGATAACAATAGCAAGCAAACAAAATTAACACACATCCATTAACAAACTTGGCTGATCTCTTTACAGCTACGCATACATTTTCTAGAACATATGTACACCAATCAAACGTCTTTATTGCTAATGCATCAGCAATACAGGGATATACTGATTTATTGAGCATAAAATCAGGCAAAGGGGCCAAAAGAATCGACAATGAATAAAAAAAAAAGTTTTTTGAAATCAACCCCACCCTCGGGGAACTTGGAGAATAAACAAAGGATCTCCTTTGAA